>NC_056739.1:53941565-54111565 GCF_019279795.1 Protopterus annectens | reverse complement strand
GTGTGTGTGTGTGTGTGTGTGTGTGTGTGTGTGTGTGTGTATATATATATATATATATATATATATATATATATATATATATATGGGTCTAGGACTATTGCTTGAATGCACGTTTGCCTGAAACTCAAATGACTGAACACAATTGCCTGAAAACACAAATTACAGAAAACACAATTTCCTGAAACACATTTCACTGAAAGTTATATATGGCCTTTTTCCCAGTATAATGCGAGCCTGGAATTAGTATATAAAGTCTGGGGTGGGTGGGGGGGGTGTAGTCCCAAACCAATTTTATATATTTTTAACTGTAGACATGCATACTTACAATTCCAATAAATTACTCTTTTTAGAACACGACATATAGCTAAAGTATGTGGCGGAGTATGCCCCCCACTCCCCCACTTGGGGGGCTGTGCCCCCCACACACTCCCTAACTATATATTCTAACTCCAGGGATGTTCTACAGTGGGAAAAAGGCCATATATAACTTTCAGTGAAATATGTTTCAGGAAATTGTGTTTTCAAGAAGTTGTGTTTTCAGGCAATTGTGCAGCACAGTCATCTGAGTTTCAGGCAAATGTGCATTCAGGCAATAGTCCTAGACCCATATATATAGAAATATATATATATATATATATATATATATATATATATATATATATATATATATGTGTGTGTGTGTCTATTTCAGAAGACTGAAAAACCAAAAGACTGAAAATTCAAAATTCTGAATTATGGAATTCTTGAAGTTAGCAGGTGGTGTGCAGGGCCAGACCCCCCCACATGAGGGGTGTGGGAGGTCTTGCCCCCTTCATTGCAAATATGTTCAGTATTTTGAATTTTCAGTCTTGTGAGATTCAGTCTTTTGGTTTGTCAGTCTTCTGAACTAGACCCATATATATATATATATATATATATATATATATATATATATATATATATATATATAGTTATATATGTGTGTGTGTGCATAGGTTTACTATCAAATATTGGAACGACAGTTGTGCGTTCATTCACAATGCTGAACCAAAACTATAAAAAATGTAATCACAGAACCCTACATAATAGTAGAACTCAAAACCGTTACGGTTCAATTCACAACACTGAACTTTCACAATCAAAAGTCAGTGATAGGGCAAGCTCCCCTGCACCCCCTGCAACTTAAATATACCAACTCTGAGATCGCACTTCAGTGAGGAAAATTGGAAATTTCCCCCTCCCCCAGTACTGTGATCTACATTCACCTCCCCACAGTACTGTGATCTACATTCACCTCCCCACAGTACTGTGATCTACATTCACCTCCCCACAGTACTGTGATCTACATTCACCTCCCCACAGTACTGTGATCTACATTCACCTCCCCACAGTACTGTGATCTACATTCACCTCCCCACAGTACTGTGATCTACATTCACCTCCCCACAGTACTGTGATCTTCATTCACCTCCCCACAGTACTGTGATCTACATTCACCTTCCCACAGTACTGTGATCTACATTCACCTCCCCACAGTACTGTGATCTACATTTACCTCCCCACAGTACTATGATCTACATTCACCTCCCCACAGTACTGTGATCTACATTCACCTCCCCACAGTACTGTGATCTACATTCACCTCCCCACAGTACTGTGATCTACATTCACCTTCCCACAGTACTGTGATCTACATTCACCTCCTCACAGTACTGTGATCTACATTTACCTCCCCACAGTACTATGATCTACATTCACCTCCCCACAGTACTGTGATCTACATTCACCTCCCCACAGTACTGTGATCTACATTCACCTCCCCCCAGTACTGTGATCTACATTCACCTCCCCCCAGTACTGTGATCTGCATTCACCTCCCCACAGAACTGTGATCTACATTCACCTCCCCCCACAGTACTGTGATCTACATTCACCTCCCCCCAGTACTGTGATCTACATTCACCTCCCCCCAGTACTGTGATCTACATTCACCCCCCCCAGTACTGTGATCTACATTCACAATGCCAAGCTCATAATAACAAATGCAGCTCTACATTTGTTATTATGGTTCATAATATTGCAGTTCAGCATTGCGAACCTTGAGCAACATAATATCCACTAAGTGGCAGTCGTACAACTGCCATTCCAAATTGTCATGGTAAACCACACACACACACACACACACATATATATATATATATATATATATATATATATATATATATATATATATATATATATATATACATATATATATATATATATATATATATACATGCATGGTTTTGTACATATACACCATATACACCTATCTAAGTATGGGAACAAAGCTATTAGTTGAATTGGCCATTTATCAAATTCCCAGTGATGGCTCATGATATCATATGGCAGGACTGCAGCCCCACCCCCCCCCCAGCTGTAAACTATAATGCTACAATCCAATAACTTCCTCACATAGAAAGTAAATCCAGACTGCTGCCGTACTAGTCCGGATCCAGTAAGAAGGCAGGAGACTGCTGATGCCCCAGAGGTATAGGCATAGACTGGAAGGGGATCGGACTGCAAGGTCAGCAGTCTTGGAACATTCTCAAACAGGTGTGTATGTGTGTGTGTGTGTGTGTGTGTGTGTGTGTGTGTGTGTGTGTGTGTGTGTGAAATGCCCCAGTTGATATATACTGGTGGCTATAGAGAGACTGGCGTCCTCCCATGTTACAATGACATGTGTCTGCAGTATTTCTCCCTGGGCCTCTGCTGAAAATTGGCTTTTGTTCCAAGTCAGATTTTCTTCTTTAACTAATGTTAAATAAATTAAATTGACAGGCATTTGAATTTCAGACTTCATATTCTTCAGAAAGTACACAGTAACACAAAACCTTTTATTCTAGCAATTTTCGAAGTTTATAAGATGGATATTTGAAATTTGTCCTTATGTTTGGGACTGCATTCCCTCCATTATTGGCTTCCTCCAAGTTTTTTGTTCTAAGGTTGAGAGCTGTGGTGAGAACTGAATTCAATGAATATGTTTGAGAGCTGTATTCTCCCATTACTGGCTTTGTCCAGGTGTTTTGTGCTAAGAGGTTGACAGCTATGGTGAGAACTGAATTCACTAAATGGTAACCATTTAAGTTTCAGTCTTCCTTACTTTCATAAAACAGCTTATTTGGCATATTGGTATGGTGCTCTGACTGTTTTGCACAGGGTCCTACGTTCAAGACTTTGCAGTGAAATGTATGGTGGTAACACAGCATTTTATAGTAGCAACTTTCCAAGATTATACAAGCAATGTTTAATGTGTCCCTGGTTTTTGGGCTTTTGTCCCCCCCAATAAATTTTGGCTTTTTCCAGATTTCTTGTGCTGCAAAGTTATGAGATACATTTGAGTGTCAAGTAGATTTTAGAAGGAGCTGAGAGTTGCAGGGGAAGAGAAGTTTAGTGCTGCTTATTCTAAGTTCACTTGCAATGTTAATATCACAACAGGTAGTGTATTTGCTTTTTATGCAGATGGCTGTTGGTTCTACTCCCACAGGGGGTGGATGCTGCCCTACTGGCAATGACCTCCTTGGCAAAGATACAGGCACATTATTTGTAGATGAAACAATGAAATATAAACTTGTTTGCTAGCAGCAATCTCTTCATTAGTTACAGATCTCTTTAATGTGGAATTTAAAGATCACTTTTACTTCTGCAAAGATTGTGCATATTTACTGATACTGGTGGATTGTAGAAATGTGAGTAGACTTTTATGATGGAAATGTTCTCAGTTGGAGAGTTTGGCCATTATTAGTGCATGCATTTTGTTTCATTGTTTAATGGGAAATGTTCAAAACAATACATTTAAAACACCCTCTAACAACTGTACTGTATTATACAAGGAGTATAATTTAATACAATCAGGAAAGTGTATCACACGACAGATGTATGTCTTGTGTGCAAGGGCCCTATCATTTGAAAACAGACCAAAGTTAATCTTTATACTAGCCAAATGTATTTTCTTTGAATGTGGATTTCAATGCTGTTTCAACGAATGTGAGTTTTAAGGGCAAAGAAGCTTTAATGCTGTCTATTTTCATTGTGAGACTACATTGCATTGCTTAGCAGATGTCTTAGTGTTTGTGCTGTAAAATGCAAAATAAAACTTTCAAATGAAATCCAAATCATTTTAGAAGTAAAGCAGTATGCACATTGCAGTGTTTATGGTAAATAGGGTGAAATAGCCAAGTAATGGGACATTGGAATGGCTGCAGGAGGGAGGCTCCATTCGACCATGATTTTGTGAGGGGGAAGGGTGACAAACTCAATGACAGCCCCGGCTGAACTATACCTTTCAACTGTCCAGATTTTCACAGAATGAATTTGTGGTTTTCTGGCAAATCATTTAAGAATTAAATCATTAAATAACAACAGACATTGAGTTTCAGACTTCATAACCTTCAGAAAAATGCATACTAAAGCAAGACCTGTATTTCTATCAACTAAGTTTATACTAGTTTATACAAGAGCAATTTTTAGTACTGTTTGTATTGTTAACAGGTTGAGAGGTACATGCAAATAAATTGCTTTATAGAATTAAGCATATCCAGACCTCTCAAATGTCCCCGATTCTGGCTCAAAATGTTGCTCTCCCTCTAATAATACCTCCACAAAATGGCAATTTTGGAAGAAAACGTGGAGGGTTTACAATTAATAACTGCAATAATCACAGTTATAGATTACTTCCATTTCAGAAATGCATGTAGATTAATTTATTTTGTTAGCTGCTCAAGTTGTCAGTAGTAATATTAAAAAAATGTCCTTTCTTTGACAGGTTGCCAGGTGTATTGTGTGGATACTTTATATTTTTGCATCACATTTTTGGTTCATTTTTCATAAAATTGTGGTTTTCTGGAAAATTAGAGGCAAATCATTAAAGACTGAACTTAGAAAATAATGACAGAAAAGTCATATTAATGCAAGACCTACTTATTAGAAAGTTCATAAGAGCAATATTTAAATATTTATTTTATTTTTTATTTATTTTACATTTGTTAACCGGGTTAGTCTGGCTAAGCTTTTCGCTCATTTTCAGCAGATACCCAGGGAGAAAAGCTCCTCGGGACTAGAAAACAATTTATTATATTTTATCAACACAGTAGTAACAATCAGCTATATTGTATGACTAATTTCAATTGTCCTTTTTTTTGCCCTTTGTCCCACTTCTGTTTATGATGTTGTCCAGATTTCTTACTCTGATGTTGAAGTATAACAAATATGTCAGAGCCATCACAGTCAGCCAGAGACATTTCAATTTGTGACATACTTGTTGCACCCCACTCCCCCATGTAGTCACTCTGGATGTGTCCAAGCAAGGCAAGAAGCAGTTATGCAGTGTAAGTGGGCAGAGTATCCCACCATCAAAGGTAGACACAAGTACTATGGTGGCTTTTCATCTGTTCTTGCTTGATTTTGTAGAATGTTCTGGTTTTCTGTCATATTTTTATACTGTTGATTTATGCTTCTTATTATTCAAAAAGTGTCCATTGCTCTGTGTTTAAGTAGCAATGCTTTAATGACCATCAGTTAACCTTGTCTGAGATTGTAAGATGCAAGTAAGCTTTAATAAGCATACTGTTAAAGAATTACCAACAATGAAAGCCTTTTCATTGTTGCCATGCAGAGAATATTTACATAACTAGATAGCATATAAGCCTTAGTATTGAAATGCATATGACAGTATTTGTAATAAAGGACAGGATTACAGTATTTTCAAAAGCTCATTACATTTGTTGGAGACTTGCAGTCATCTTTGCAGGCTTTACCTGTAAACTAAACAGAATGTCAATCCATCATGTCTGGTCCATAACCTGTGCAGGAATCCTTTAAGCAATTTATTTTAGTAGACAGTTGTCAGGCAGCAGGTCTTTTTTGGATAAGAAACATTTTTACAAGTGGGGGATTGCTACTTTCAGCATGTTACTTAGTACTTTAATAAAGCTGAATATAAATTATAATTAGAACTGCAGTGCAAGAAGTGGTTTGAGTTGAGTGCTACTTGTTTTTTTATACTTGATTTTGACTGGCATTCCAGTAATGTATTTAAAAAGTAATTTATTTGTTCATGCCTCACAACCTTTTTGTTTCCATCTAGGTATTAAGTAAGCTGTCATGTAGCCAATGCATTGAAATATTTTTTTCTTCTACACTTCATTTTGTCTTGATTGGACTCTCATAATAATGGTTTGGCACCCAGGGCAGCTTATTTAATTAAAGTCCCAGTTTTTGTGGTTTTGAGCATAGCTCTGCTCCTTTCCAGTTGGACACACTCCTTCCCATTGGCCCCACTCATTCAGCTGTCTCCTGCAGCCCCCCTTTGATTTGAAGTCACCAGCTGCCACTGCGAATTCCACACATCAGGGATGCCAACTCTCAAAAGGTTAACATGTTAAAAAACATGTATTGATTGCAGAATTCATTGACAGGGTAGATTAATATACATATTTAAGCAGAGACATTCTGCCTTCCAGTGATATCATACAGTTTTTGTAAGAAGCTATGGAGTGTGCTGCAAACATCAGTCAAGCAGTGGGTAACATAGAAACAGTATATGCAACTCTAATTTCTCAGAGAGTTTAGTATATGTATATGTTACTGTACTATGTCCTTGTTTAGTATATGTATATGTTACTGTATTGTTATATGTCCTTGTTTAGTATATGTATATGTTACTGTACTGTTATATGTCCATGTAGTACATGTATATGTTACTGTACTGTTATATGTCCATGTAATACATGTATATGTTACTGTACTGTTATATGTCCATGTAGTACATGTATATGCTACTGTACTGTTATATGTCCTTGTTTAGTAAATGTATATGTTACTGTACTGTTATATGTCCTTGTTTAGTATATGTATATGCTACTGTACTGTTATATGTCCATGTAATACATGCATATGTTACTGTACTATGTCCTTGTTTAGTATATGTATATGTTACTGTACTGTTATATGTCCTTGTTTAGTATATGTATATGTTACTGTAATGTTATATGTCCATGTAGTACATGTATATGTTACTGTACTGTTATATGTCCATGTAATACATGTATATGTTACTGTACTGTTATATGTCCATGTAGTACATGCATATGTTACTGTACTGTTATATGTCCATGTAGTACATGTCTATGTTACTGTACTGTTATATGTCCATGTAGTACATGTATATGTTACTGTACTGTTATATGTCCATGTAGTACATGTATATGTCACTGTACTGTTATATGTCCATGTAGTACATGTATATGTTACTGTACTGTTATATGTCCATGTCGTACATGTATATGTTACTGTACTGTTATAAGACCATGTAGTACATGTATATGTTACTGAACTGTTATATGTCCATGTAATACATGTATATGTTACTGTACTGTTATATGTCCATGTAGTACATGTATATGTTACTGTACTGTTATATGTCCTTGTTTAGTATATGTATATGTTACTGTACTGTTATATGTCCTTGTTTAGTATATGTATATGTTACTGTACTGTTATATGTCCATGTAATACATGTATATGTTACTGTACTGTTATATGTTCATGTAGTACATGTATATGTTACTGTACTGTTATATGTCCTTGTTTAGTATATGTATATGTTACTGTACTGTTATATGTCCTTGTTTAGTATATGTATATGTTACTGTACTGTTATATGTCCATGTAATACATGTATATGTTACTGTACTGTTATATGTCCATGTAATACATGTATATGTTACTGTACTGTTATATGTCCATGTAGTACATGTATATGTTACTGTACTGTTATATGTCCATGTAGTACATGTATATGTTACTGTACTGTTATATGTCCTTGTTTAGTATATGTATATGTTAGTGTACTGTTATATGTCCATGTAATACATGTATATGTTAGTGTACTGTTATATGTCCATGTAATACATGTATATGTTACTGTACTGTTATATGTCCATGTAGTACATGTATATGTTACTGTACTGTTATATGTCCATGTAGTACATGTATATGTTACTGTACTGTTATATGTCCATGTAGTACATGTATATGTTACTGTACTGTTATATGTCCATGTAGTACATGTATATGTTACTGTACTGTTATATGTCCTTGTTATTCTCTGTAGTTGTATGTGATATATGCACCTGGAACCGAAGCAATGTAATTTCATTTAACTCGCACTGTGTGTGTGTGTCTGAATGACAATAAAGCTTACTTTGACTTTGAGTTTGACCAATATTTCACTTTGATGGTTGCATTTATAATCTGGAAAAAGTGACTGCAACCAAGACATATTGGTGCTGTGAGGAAAAATTGACATCCCGTTGTAAATAAAGCATAATAACCCTGCCAAGTGTTACGGGAAGGTATTACAAAAGTGATTTTCAAATCAGTGCAAACTTCAACACTGTAGAGAACTATATTCTAGGTTTCAAACTACCAGTAAAGTCTTCAAACTCTAAGGATCCATCTTTGTGTTGTGGATGATGTTTTAGCTTCCATGTCCACCTCTGCAGCTAGTACACTATCAAATAGAAAGGTTATGGTGCAACATGTACACAAATTGAGGTGTAAACATTTCCCTAGCAGTAGTACAGGTAAGAGTATACTCTATAACCTTAATTTAAGTGATTAGCAGCCTAGCAGCAGTGTATTTGTCAGTAAAAAAAATGTGTAGAGGACTCTGCCAGCATAATTGCAATTTTGTTCTCTACCTTGTAAAACCTTTTTTTGCTTCATGGATATAACATTTTTAACTACGGATAAGCTTTGTAGTCAGTTTTATAGTTTACATGGTTGTGCAATACATAATGAAGCCACTAAAATAATTCTGCTTCATGGATATAACATTTTTAACTACGGCTAAGCTTTGTAGTCAGTTTTATAGTTTACATGGTTGTGCAATACATAATGAAGCCACTAAAATAATTCTGATTCATGGATATAACATTTTTAACTATGGGTAAGCTTTGTCGTCAGTTCCATAGTTTACATGGTTATGCAATACATAATGAAGCCACTAAAATAATTCCTCTTGTATATGTTCTCATATAAAAAAAATCCTAAGGCTTATACTGCCCTGTGGAACTGCATGTTTGAACTTTTAGCTTCTAATAATATAAGCACTTAGTTAAGGTTTATGCAGTGTGACTATGAGCTGCTACACTCAGGAGTATCAAATAAAAGATTGCGGATGTGCTGTGCGAAGGTTGTTTGTTCCACCTATTTCGAAATCTATGGCACAAAATCCACTCTTTAGGCTTGTCCGCATTGTATGGTTTTGATGTACTTCTTCACCTGTGTGAAAAAAATACTGGCATTATTTTTGCATACATGTCATTCTGTAAAAGCTTTACTCCTGCAGAGGCAGCTTTCCTTAAATATATTATAGACTTTTACTTATTTGAAAACCATGTACATTTTCCAGAAATGGTACTATTTGCCCAAATTTTCCTCTTGTGTTTCCACCTGACTTTTGGAATGTTTTTGAGTTGAATTACCTGTGTTTGCCACAAACACAGAATTCAGTGGAGGCATAGCACATGTATATTACTTGTTTATTAGTGGAGGCATAGCACATGTATATTACTTGTTTATTAGTGGAGGCATAGCACATGTATATTACTTGTTTATTAGTGGAGGCATAGCACATGTATAATACTTGTTTATTAGTGGAGGCATAGCACATGTATAATACTTGTTTATTAGTGGAGGCATAGCACATGTATATTACTTGTTTATTAGTGGAGGCATAGCACATGTATAATACTTGTTTATTAGTGGAGGCATAGCACATGTATATTACTTGTTTATGAGTGGAGGCATAGCACATGTATATTACTTGTTTATGAGTGGAGGCATAGCACATGTATATTACTTGTTTATTAGTGGAGGCATAGCACATGTATATTGCTTGTTTATTAGTGGAGGCATAGCACATGTATACTGCTTGTTTATTAGTGGAGGCATAGCACATGTATATTACTTGTTTATTATTGGAGGCATAGCACATGTATATTACGTGTTTATTAGTGTAGACATAGCACATGTATATTACTTGTTTATTAGTGGAGGTATAGCACATGTATATTACTTGTTTATTAGTGGAGGCATAGCACATGTATATTACTTGTTTATGAGTGGAGGCATAGCACATGTATGTTACTTGTTTATTAGTGGAAGCATAGCACATGTATAATACTTGTTTATTAGTGGAGGCATAGCACATGTATATTACTTGTTTATTAGTGGAGGCATATCACATGTATATTACTTGTTTATTAGTGGAGGCATAGCACATGTATATTGCTTGTTTATTAGTGGAGGCATAGCACATGTATATTACTTGTTTATTACTGGAGGCATAGCACATGTATATTACTTGTTTATTAGTGGAGGCATAGCACATGTATATTACTTGTTTATTAGTGGAGGCATAGCACATGTATATTACTTGTTTATTACTGGAGGCATAGCACATGTATATTACTTGTTTATTAGTGGAGGCATAGCACATGTATATTATGTGTTTATTAGTGGAGACATAGCACATGTATATTACTTGTTTATTAGTGGAGGCATAGCACATGTATAATACTTGCTTATTAGTGGAGGCATAGCAATTGTATATTACTTGTTTATTAGGAAAACAAAAGGCAGATTTAGTTTCAGTCATAAGTGCATTAGTGAACTTCAGGATAGGTTAATAGTGGCCATTTCTCTGTCACCTAAACGCAAAACGTTAGTTGCCAGACAGGATCATTTGCATCATATCATTTCAAACATAAGCAGCTATAACATCCATAACTTTCTTACTAATATTGCAAACAATTTAAAATTCTAAGGTAGCACTGTTTTTGTTTGGCAGCATATAGGTGTTATGTTTTATGTAGGTCACTTTTGTATTGCATGATTCCTATACATTTGGGTGTGATACGCGAATGGTACACTATGTTGCTCTTCGTGTTTTTGGTACAGGGTTTCTTTACATATTTGTGTCAGAAATGTAGTTCTACTTTAGTCGTTGTTTCCAGGATGGGTGTTTACTTATGATTCTTCAATGTTACATTTATAAGTAGTTGTGCACTGGTAGGTGGTTGCAGCTCATACCGTATTCCTGACTTTCAATGAATTGACACTCCTGATATGATGCGACTTCAATATTTCCTTTGTTGGTATTTTAATTTTGATGTATCATACCTAAACAAACAGCCATTTTAAGTAATAGCTATGTTCTCATATGTACATACATACATAGAAAAAGAGAGAGGATGTGTGCGTGTGTGAGTCTATTCCATCCACAATGGAACAATGAGCCCCCAAGATAAGGTGAAACAGGTGGAACAGGAAGTATCTGATCACTTGCCACATGAAGACGCTCTGTACCTTCAGCAGGAATCTAGTACAAACGTTCAGTTGAAATTGCACAACAAGGAAAGGAGCAGGAAACAGTGGCAACTCTGATGCAGGCAATCCTGGGGAGTGATGGGGCAATGACGTCCCATATGAAGGATGCAGCTGAAAAGGGTACGTCACAGGAAAACATTCTGGAACCTTCTGTATAAAGCCTGCAGGAAACAGAGAGCAAGGAGTTGCCCTCAGCTTAGAAGAAAATGATCTAAGAGAAGAGTTGCTTGATTTAATAGAGATGGACAGACTTATTAAGGTCAAAGAAATAAATGGATTACAGAAAATAAATAAGACCCAAAATGTTAGAAGTCTGATAAAACAGATGAGCACAGTAATTGGGACTATTAAGAGAAATGCATGTGATTTTACAGAAGTTAATAGGATATATCACCATGGAGCCAAACCAGCAACAGACAGAACGTTACTGCAAAAACACAGAATAATAAGAAAAAGGAAGGAAGAAATAAAATGCCACAATGGAAGCATCAAAAAGAGAAAACTATAACTCAGTTAAGACAAGAAGTGCCGCTGTTAGAAGAATATTGGAGAGGGAACAGATAAACAAAATAACTTCCAGAGATAGACATGATAAAAACAATGCACAGTATCAGAACAGACAATGATCTCTTATACACTGTTGCAAATAATAAATAAAGATATCAGCACAGACAGAAAAATGTAGAAGATATGCAGATAAATATAAAGGTAAAGCATAAAATAAACAATTCATTGATGACCCAAAAAGTTTTATAGAGAGCAGGTAAACAACGTGAAAGGAATAAAACATCACCAAAAAAGAAGAAATAGACACATTTGGGGAAATATTTATGAAGACCCAGTTGAGCATAATAAAGATGCCGAGTGGACAGAAAAAATTAAAAGAAACAGTAAGAAGTTCTAATGTAGAGACTATGAAATGGGATGAAGTAACAGCCAGAGAAATTGAAATAAAACTAAGAAAGCTCCTAACTGGAAAACCCCAGGTCAAGATGCAACGCCTAACTTCTGGCTAAAAGTATTTACGTCTTTCCGTAAAGATGTAGCCCTGAGTAAGAACTACGTATAGGTGCATCCTGAACAGACGCCAACCTGGTTAACAACAGAAAAAAATGATACTCCTGAAGAGTGAACCTGTAAGCTGTCCTAAAAACTATAGACCAGTAATCTGACTCCTGATGATGTACAAACTATATACTGTAAGTGATGCAGATAGAGTTAAGTAATTTAGAAGATAACTCAATCTAAAGAATTAAACCACCTTGACTGTGATATAAATAGGACCTGCTGTAGAGACATATATGTATCCCAGAGACTAGGCACCCCATCCATGTGAAGCAGATTTCTTCCCTAACCCAATTCAAGTGCAACTTGGACAATTGGATGGGGAACATCAAATGCATCCTTGTTTTGGCACCTATGTCTCTAATGGACACATGCAACCTGTAAATGGTTCATCTCCCAAGATCCTGCTAGTAAATGTTTCATCTTCCAACCCTCTGCTTACACTTATCAAGGGTATCAGAACTTGTCAGATGTTTGGGATGCATTCTAGGCTTAAAAAGATCTTTGTGGTCATTAGCCTAGTAAACACTTATGAACCTATTTACCAATGGTAATAAAATGAAAGGGTTAAAAAAGAAACTCATATGGAACAAAGGATTATTTCTTGTTAAGGTGTGGATAGATTACAAAAAAGCATTTGACAGCATCCCATATTCAAATCCACTATGGAAAAGCACAAACTGATAAAACCACAGAAGGCGGGTATCTCTGTACGCAGAGCCCGAGAACAAAAATCTTTCAACTAAACACAGTTTAATATGAGAGCTTTTGTTAGGATCAATTTCCCACCTTCTTCAGACAACAAGAAGATCAATTAACAGGGTATTTAAAAGATAAAAACCATTACAATAAAACAATTAAGAGATTGCAATAAAAAACTATTTGTCCTTAAAGCAACAGTGGATTACCAAAAGCTGTACGCTGAATGCATCTATGCATAAATATACCTTACATTTAAAAATCAGGGATGCTGAATATTATAGCCAAATGGACTTACATTTTCATGTGCAATACTATAATAATTTAAAAATCACTTAATATATCTATTATACTAAAAAAAAATAAATTATTCCATATAAATATAAATATAATATAGATATAACATATATATAATATAACAAACAAAATTCCAGATATTTCATAATAGGTGAATCTAGAACATGAATAAATATATATGGGTTACAAAAACTCATGTGCAAATAACCAGAGAAAAATATTATTAATTAATATGGCTATATTCCTCTGCATAATAAGTTTAATAAATAAAATTAAATGTAAGTGTGATGTAATTACTTCATTATAAAGATTATCTAAAACCTATTAAAAGTTTATTTATATGCCTACACATGTACAAACAAATATCAGGGGCAGTCTAAGACTTAGCACTCCAAAATAGAGTTACAAAAGTATAACCAATACTGTAGAAGACTTCTTGCCAGCTTGAACTCAAACAAGTAAATAATATACGGCTCATAAATGTCACTTAATATTACAGTCTAAAATTATACAGTAAACAAGCTTGTGATACACTACTTCGATCATCTATTTAGTGCCAAACGTTTCAGTATACTTTTAATGGATATATATTCGTTTAGGCCAGGATATATGTGGGCTTCAGTTCTAATCTGACACATAATTTCATCAACTTCTAAATTTAATTGCCAAGGACCCCCTCTAGGATCCAGATGCCTTTGTTGTAGAATAGAACATTGAAAACCATCATCAGGAAAGTCAGCAATATGCCTAGCCAAAGCATTATTCATGTCTTTCTTACTAATGGCATAAACATGTTCATAAATTCGTTGTCTCAATTTTCTCCCAGTCTTTCCGATGTAAAATACGGAACACTGAGAGCAAGTGGCTACATTTATAACACCTTTAGTGTGGCAATTATACCTTCCATTTATACAAAATGCTTTATCTTTCAACATAATTTTCTTGTCACCACAGATGAACTTACATTGGTGACAGGCACCACATTTGTACATTCCAAAATTGCCATGAGTCGAGGATTCCTTTCTAAGATAGCTTTTAAATTTGCCCCTCTTCTAAAAGTAATTTTGGGTTTTATGCCTAACACTTTAAGTAACCCTTTGTCCTCTGTTATAATGGACCAATTCTTATATAAGATTTCTTTCATATTATAATGGTCCAATGAATAAGTGCAGAGAAAACTAACTCAATAATCAGATTCAACCTTATATGAAGGCAGATTATTATTTGTACTCAAAGCATTTGGTATAGGGGCTGAACTATTTGACAACAAAGGTCTAAAATGGCCTATTTGTCTTTTTTGGCTGTCTTCCAAGCAAATGGAATCTAGCAAGGGCCTTGAGTATCCTTGACTTAGAAACATGATCTTAAGAAGTGAACATTCCAAATGGAAGTCTGTATCATCAGTGATCATCCTAGCTGCTCTCACAAGTTGTCCTTTCACCATGGCTTTTTTTGGTGGAAGGGATGGCTACTAGTAAAGTGTAGAAATGAGTTTGAGTAGGATGGTTTTCTATATATCACACTCTTATACCTTCTATTAGCTGTGTCTTTGACAAAATTGACATCTAAATAGTTGATTTCCGTTTCTTCGAATTTATAAGTAAATTCGAAGAAGTCAGTCATAGATTGTATACTATCTATGAAAGTAGAAATAAGTGCTTTAGGACCTTTCCATATAATAAAATATCATCCTGGTACTGAGTGTACCAGGCTACATTTTCTATAAATAATTCATTCTGAAAAAGTAGGGATCTTTCCCAGTATGCCATGATGCAGTTTGCAAAACTGCCCCCATATGGGGAGCCCATGGCTATGCCGGTATTTTGCAGGAAGAGGCGACCATCAAAAAACATGTAGTTATTTTTTAGTACAATTTCAAGTAATGTCTCCACTAAATAAATAGTATTGTTTTCTATTTGTTTAAGAATCATAAATTCTCTGATCCATTCCAAACCAAGGGAATGTGGGATGACTGTGTAGAGGTCCTTAACATCTATTGTAAGAAAAATGGAGTCTCTAGAATACTCTAGTTTGCTAATATTTTCTAAAAAACGCCATGAATCCTTACATATTTGAAACTCCTGCTCAATTAGTGGCCTTAAAATACTATCAACGTATTTGGCACATCTGTATGTGATAGAACCTCTACTGTCCACAACTGGCCTAAAGGGGGGGAGGGGGGTCATAGTAACTTTTATGAATTTTTAGAGAACCAAAAAGGGCAGGAATTTTAGGAGCATTCATTGTCAAAAACTGGTACATATCCACATCAATGGTTCCCCTCCAGAAACAGGTCATTCAACAGTATATTAATTTTCTTATACGCTATGTTAATTTCATTAATACTAACTGGAGTGTAAGCTTCGGTTTGCAGATATTTTTCCATGTGTAACACACATACTTTTTAGTCCATAAAAACGAGACTGCCCCCCCCTTATCGGGTTTCATAACCCTAACAGCACAATTCTGTAATAGTTTAATAAAATCACTTTCTTGTTCTGTGATATTAAGCATTTTGTCCACATCTTTTTTATGGTTGTTACTTATGGATCTAAAATCCATCTCACAGATCTTTTCGAAAGTATTGAGAATGCTGTGTAGTGGAGGATTGAAAAGGCTAGGCACTCTTAATGTATTAGTTAAGGATGGAACACCTCCCATACAAACCTGCAGATTAAGCTTCCGCACAAACAGTTTTAGGTCCAGGATTGCTCTTACTAAGTCCATATTTTTATCTGGGACAAAGGATAAACCTTTGGAGAAAAAATCAGTCATCTCCTCAGAAACCTCCAAAAAGGTATAGTTATAGATCATAAAATCCCCTGTGGAACTAGTAAGATCTTTAGGCAGGTATTGGAGAGGAGATGTCATCTCCTCCTCTGACTCTGTCTGTTCCGTACCTGCCCTTGGTTCCTGTTCCCTCTGCGATTGCTGTTGTTCCTGCCCCCCTGGGGCATCTGAAAATCCGATGGTCGAATGGGCCCCGACTGGCTAGTATTATGATTTGATACTTGTTGACCAGCATTTACATTGTTCATGTTATTATTGTTGTTATTATTATTATTCATATTATTAAGCCTCTCACTCCTACATACCGGCTGAATCTCCTCACTATCAATGTTAAAAGTACTTGAATCAGAATTATTTTCGTTTTCTCTATCTTGTTCACTAGGTGATGTAGAATTGTTATTTATAAAACCAAACCTATTTGGATTAAATGGGGGGCAGGGGTAGGCTTTGTTCGCAGCATAATCCTGAGCATCCCTTACAATTTTCCTTTTCTTTATCACCAGCAATTTAGCCATGGTTGCATCAATGCTGGAAAAGATTCTGGTATAATCATATTTATATCTAAAAAAATTCATTGTCTGTTTTTATTACGTGTTCAAGAATTTCCAATTCATGTTTTAACACATTTATTTCACTTTTATAGAAGTTAATAAGTGACATAATTAATTCGGCTCCTTGCTTATCAAAAAGCCCCAACAGTTCTCTATGGAATGTGGAGTTTTCACTTAAGCCTACCGGATACTGCCATTGCCGTAATCCTTTAGGGAGAATCTTTTTTTCTAGTCATTCTTGCAAATAAGCAATTTCTAGCTGTAATTTTCTACATTTAAAAAGTTTATTGAACTCACCCCTGAATGCAATTCTTGTGAAGGTACTATTCCATTGGTAGTCTTAAAAAACTCATTGTTGTTTAAAAATCTTGCCATGGATGGAAAAAGGCAAGTCTTTGTATTTTGAGCACCTGACTGCCACTCAGTGTTCGACCCATCTCCAGCATTCCTTCCTCGTTGTGCTCCTACTTCAAGAGCAGGCTGCAATCCACTGTTAACAGCAGTAACATAGCTGTTCAGCATAGGAGACCTCAGTTGGGAACCCCCAGCTTGTGATGATGCTCTTGGACAAGTGTCAAAGGAAAAAAAACTTCAAAGACCAATACACGTAAGGCTCAGTCAAGGCACATTTAATAACTTGCTGCAAGGAGACAAAAACATGCAAATACAAGGATTAGTCTAACTACTAACAGGAAGTATACTTATTCTTATACTGTTTTACAAGACATGGCCTTCTAAGGCTGACGTAATCAAACACAACTTTTAGCATTGTTCTACAGCAGATGTTACTCAGATTTTCTGCTGGCATGACTAGATTTGTGAGAAACTTTTAAGAAAAACAACCTGGCCTTGGTGGGCACTAATCTGTTTACAGGCGTCTATTGTATAGTGTTACATTTCAAGGTACTCTTCTAACTCAGATACAAGCAAATGCTGATTGCAGTTCATATTTTCAAGCAGGCTTTATCCTAATTATCTATAGCTTCTACGGCTGTGTATTTTCTCACAGCACAAGCGGAACTCCTTGTCTAAGTTTCATAGGTTCATAGGGTCATAGCTTCATAGGTTCATACTAGGCTATCTGCCCTAGGGCATTTATAAGCCTAGCCAGAATGTGTTTGGCTTTCGCCACCCATTTTAAATTTATTTTGCTATGCCCTTTTTAGAGGTTAGTATACTGTGCCTCTGTCTAACAGTGACACAGAAGTGATACCCAGGGTAAACCTACAATCTCCCATCCACTCATCAAGATTCCCCTTGAAGAGAGTCAATGAGGGACTCTGCCTAACCTGGACTGGGATTTTATTCCAGAGTGAAGGGAGCCTCTGGGTTATGAATCTGTCCCACCAGCATGTCCTATTTATTTCAGTGCTGAGGTTCAAGTCTCTCGAGCGCGTAGCTTGATGGGATTTGGATTTTCTGAGGTGCAGCATGTCCATTAATTCCGGGTTGGACATGGCTTTATACGTCAGGCACAGATCGCCTCTGAACAGGAGGTATGCCACTGAGTAGAGCTGGAGTTTCTTTAACCGGGCAGCATATGGCATCTGTTTGAGCCCTTTGATCCTCTTGGTGAGGTACTTTTGGGGTCTTTACAAGTAGTATTGTTCTATTCATTATTTTCCTAACATAAGCAGGAATCATCTGCATCTCAGTAAATTTCCAAGGCACAAGCAAGATTTTAGCTAACAATACAAGGTCAGAAAGCATCTGCAGTTTGTACAGATTTATGCAGTATGAAATAGAATAAATGTGTTAACCCTTTTCAAGCTCTAAATGCACTAAGCATATTACTAATACACACATAAATACATATTTTTCTGACATTTCCCCCCTATTAATACTTTTATTCTACTTTCAAAATAAGCATAAACCGTTTGTTTTCTTCTCCTAACCTTTTCCACTCAGGATTTGCAGTTAAGAGAGACATTCAGTTTAAACTTATGAAAGCATTTTCAATCTTTTAACAGTTCTTCGAACTCAGTACTTTGATAGAAGGTTTCAGAAACTGACATGTCTATAAAATCTTTTAATCATTCTTTTCATGCAGGAGATACCACAACAAACACATACTCCCAGTAGGAGCACTCCTACACAAATGGCAATCAGGATGTTCATTAGGATGGTACCCCACCTCCCAAACCATTTCTGGAAAAAGTCCGTCAGTGGGTTTGGGCCTGGTTTGGTCATGGCCAACACTTGCGGAATTACCTCAAGATGATTGTCTATCTTGTGTTTATGGTCAGGAATATACGAACAGCATTCTTCTTGGATTAAAGCGCAAGTACCACCTCTCACTGCTAGGGTGAAGTCGAGAGCCATGCGGTTTTGAAGCACTACAGTTCTCATAGCCTTCAGTTCATCAGTCACCAATTCGAGAGCAGAAAAAGTTGCATTGCTCATTACTTCGAGAAGTTTTGACAGTTTTCTCAGCTCCCAGATTGATTTCACTGCTCCATATGCTGGTAATATGCCTGCCCACGATATAATGCTATCACTCAAGTCCATATGTGTCAGTCCTTTGCCTATAGAATGATGGTCTTTCCAACGCACATCGATTTGTCCCACTGGATTTACAGGTTTCTTGACAACCTCTCGGACATTTTGAATTTTTCCTCGAGGCAAAACTGCAGTGTGTCGTATGGCCGGAACCAGGTAACCCAAAAAACAACTGCCGGACCAATTCTCAGGTAGCCATTTGTATGCCTTTCTGCCACACACAAAATAACAGTTCTCTACTTTAGTAGTAACCTTGTTATGAATATACACTCGCCCTGCATGAAACATTTTTCTATCAATTATAGACAGTTGTTTATAAAGAACAGAATTATGTTTTACTTCATCAATTGTTTTGTGCATCAATCCAAGAAATTAATCAGTGTTTGTATTACAATAAAGATCTACATTGTTACCTTTAGTGTAACATTTATAAGAAACAGTCACATTGCAATTGCTCCAACCAACCTGAACAGTATCATTTTTATAAAAACACACAGTTCCCTTTTGTGGAACAGACAAGTGCAATGCTATTTTATCTTGTGATGTAATGGTTGAGGTATCATAAGTCAAGTTTTCCCAGGTCTCATTGACCCCTAGGGGGACTGTAGTTATTAATAACCCCCCGTATGCTGTCGGCAAAGCTGTGCAAATCCAGCAATTCAAAACTTTGAAAGTCTGAGCATACACATATTTAATTGCCTGGTAAGTGCTAAAGTTTGGATGCCAGTCTATGAGTAATGCTTCACGTTTATTCAGTTCAGTCTGTGTGGCTGGGAAAAGGAAAGGCCACAACAAAAAGATTATTGTCACTAGTACAGTTAACAGGATGATTATGCAATACTTCTGAGGAAAGGGTTGTTCTGCATTCCTGTTTCTTCTGGACTCTATCATTTTTACTCTTGGCATGTGACAAGATTTTTGTCCAGTTCAAAGTTTTTGACTAATTTACAGTGCGTCAGGTGGATCCAGGAGGTGCGCTCCACAATTTTGACAACAGTGGGTGTCGACAGAAGCACTTGATATGGACCTTCCCAATTTGGTGACGCTCAGTTCTTTTTCTTTACTGTCTTCACCCAGATCCAGGCACCAGGGGGCACTGGCACTTCTGACGGTCTGGTTTGTTCTTTATCTGAAACAGAATTTGACTGCAACAAATGTTTAGAATTTAACAGGTTTTGCATATACTCAGCTAATGTACTGTCAGCTTCCTGGTCTGCGGGCATGAGAGATTTCTACTGTGGTATATAATAAGCCCTTCCAAATAATTTTTCAAAAGGAGTCAATCCTTTTGCATTCAGAACAGTTCTCATGCTCAACAGTGCCAGGGGCAAACAGTACACTCAATTTCTCTGTGTTTCTACTATTAACTTCCTTAGCTTACTTTTTAAAATCCCATTATGCCTCTCTACTAGCCCTGCAGATTGTGGGTGATACGCACAATGATTTTTTTTTTAAAGAAATACCAAAATATCTACTTAACTGTTGTATGGTCTGGTTTACGAAGTGTGTGCCGTTGTCACTGTAGATCCTTTCTGGAATGCCGAATCTAGGGATGATTTCTTTAACAAGAACTTTGGCCACAGTTGCAGCATCTAGATTTTTAGTCGGAAAGGCTTCCACCCATCTGGAAAACATATCTACAATGACAGGACAATACTTCTTATTTTCACATTTATTCACTTCTATGAAATCCATACAGATATTATGAAATGGATACGGTGGTGTAGGGAAACTCCCTTGTTTGGGCTTTAATGCCCCTTGTGCATGATGTTTATTACAAACGTGGCATACCAAGCAGAATTTTTTAGAGTAGTTTGAGAATCCATATGTCATAAACACTTGGTTCACCAGCTGTGCCATCCCCCCTGTTGAGACATGGCACTGCCCATGGCTCAACAAAGCTGCATATCTAAACAAATTAGATGGCAATATCGGTTTCCCTTCTTTAGACATGTACATCCCCTTTTTGAGAATTGCTCCTCGTTTTACCCATCTTTGTTTTTCAGCTTGCGTAGTAAGTGTCTGCATTGTCTTTAACATTTCTAAGTCTAAAATCTCAGAGGGTTGTAGTTCCTCATTCAAAAGAAATACTTCTGAAACTGCCTGCTGCAGCTGTATCAGCTCTCGCATTACCTTTTGAAATCCTGTCCTGTTGCTTGGTATGGGCTGTGCATTTACAAATAGCTACTTTCTGAGGTAACTGAATAGATTCTAAATGATCTAAAATAAACTGTGCATGACTGATTGGTTTGCCAGTAGATGTTATCATTCCTCAATTTTTCCACTGTTGCGCAAAAACATGTACAGTAGAAAAAGTGTACTGGCTGTCAGTAAAAATGTTTACACATTTACCCTTTGCTAAGGTACATGCCCATGTCAAGGCAATCAAGTCTGCTGCCTGTGTAGATAAATTGTGTGGTAAGGGTTTTGCTTCTATAATCTCAGTATCAGAAACTACTGCATATCCTACTAGGTTCTGTCCTGCAGGACTCCTTTTGCATGAGCCATCCACGTAGTATGTCACCTCGGCATCATCCAAGGGAACATCCGTGAGATCTTTTCTAGGCAGTGTCTTTTGCTCAATCACCTGCAGGCAGCTGTGTGGTGTGTCATCTGCAGGGGTTGGGAGCAAGGTAGAAGGGTTCAAAGTCATACATCGCTCAATTGCCATATGAGGCTGGCTCAACAATATAGTCATACAGGAAAGATGCCTAGCAGGGTAAAGATATGCTACCTTCTCTTGCAGTAAAATAATTGTGACTGCATGAGGCACTCTCAATGTGAGAGGGTGGAACAAAACTACTGAGGCCGAAGCCTGTACTGCCATTGCAGCTGAAACTACTGCTTGTACACAGTGAGGTAAAGATTGTGCCACTGGGTCCAATTGTGATGAATAATAAGCAATAGGGTGTTGCTTGTCCCCATGCTGCTGTGTTAACACTGATATCATATAACCTTGCTTACAATCTACAGTTTGGAAAAAACGTTTATGATAGTTTGGTAATCCCAAAACCAATGAGGACACTATTAACTGTTTCAGTTTGCAGAAAGCAAATTCTGCTTCTGGTGTCCATTGTAACAAATCCTGTGCTGCCATAGGCTTTTTATAAATCAGGTTAGTCAATGGTGCAGATTCCAAGGCATAGTTTGGAATCCAACTCCGACAAAAATTAGTCGTACCCAGGAAGGACATCATTTCCTTCTTGGTAGTGGGTTTTGGTGCTTGCAAAATTGCTACTTTTCTGTCCTCATCTAATGTTCTACCCTCCTTGGATATTACATATCCAAGGTATTTAACTTGTTTTTTCCAAAGCTGCAGTTTATTTTTGTTTACTTTATGTCCTTCAGTGGCTAAAAATTATAATAGCGCTATGGTATCTTCTTTACAATCTTGCTGGGTGGGGGCCGCCAGCAGGATATCATCAACATAAAGCAAAATCTGGCTACCTCTTGGTGGGGTAAATCCCGCCAAGTTGCTTGCCATTTCTTGTGAAAATATTGTTGGACTTTCACAATACCCCTGTGGTAGTCACGTATATGTATACCTTTTCCCCTGAAATGTGAATGCAAACCAATACTGGCTGTCAAGGTGTATCGGTATCGAAAAGAACACATTGCTGATATCTACCACAGAAAAATATTTCTGTTGAGGTTTTAAATCATTCAACAGGGTGTGTGGGTCTGGCACCGTAGGTGCCCTTGGTATTACTGCGTCATTTACAGCTTGTAAATCTTGGACCATACGCCACTCTCCATTCACTTTCTTAACAGGAAATAAGAGTGTGTTACATGGTGAATCAGGAGATTCCACCAGCACCCCTTCCTTAAGTAAAGCTGCTATAATAGGTTTGAGTCCCAGCTCTGCATCTTTTCTTAAGGGATACTGTCTTTTTTGTGGTCTAAATGCTGACTTTGGCATAATAGTAACTGGTCCCGCTGTACAAATAAATCCTACATCTGATTTTCCTGTTGACCAGAGAGTTTCTGGTATATTCTGTAAGGCATTCTCTTCCTCCTTCAATAGAAGTGCTAATCAGCTGTCCTTGCTAGACTGCAAGTGTACAGCTGGGTGCGTCTGAGTTATCCAATTCAACTTCTGAATTTGTATTCCCTGTTCTGACAGTTCTAACTCTGTCTGTTTCTCCCATCTCGTGACTTTTTCTCCAAAGTCTACCCATTTTACATTTTTGTCCTTAGTTAAGCTAACACGCAGTAATCAATTAGATTTATAAAGTGCAAAGAACTCCTGGGGAAATGAAAAGCTGGCTACACTGTTCCCTTCTGTGTCCCAGTACAGGTTATGTAATATCAATCAGTTTGCATGATTGCTAAACAATTCTTGCTCATATTCCTTATCAGGCCCTGGTGTGTTACAATAATACAGAGTACAGTGCAACAAATGTTGTTTATCAATGTCATGGGAGGGGAACTTGCTGATGGCTACTTTCATCAATTCTTTGGTCACTGCCCCTGGACCAGTCGCAACCAAGTCCTGGCTGTACCAATAAAACATTTTACCCTCCGATTGCACTGCAAAGGTATTAATTTGTCGCTGTGCTTCCATACCCTGCATAGTCGGAACTACTGCTATACCAAATAGCTGCATAAGGTCTCTGCCCAAGAGGTTTACTGGGCATTTTGCAGAAACAACAATTTTGCTTTTCTGGGTCAATCCTGAAACAATATCAGTTATCACAATATTATGGGAGAGGGGTTCCCGATACAGCTGTCCATTAGCTGCTTTCACTAATATGTAATCAGGTGACTCTGAGTTCTCTGGCAGTTTGGAGGGATGTATCAGGGTCCGTGATGCCCTTGAGTCACACAAGAATCTGACTTCCCTCCCTTCTACCAGGAGTGTAACTTCTGGTTTCGTGTCTGCTAAATAGAGCTCTAAGCTCAATAAAGCCAAATCTAATATTTCATTTTCTTCACTATCTGTGACTTTCTGCACTTCCTCTATTTCTTTTGTTACATCCTCTACTCTATCACATTCTCATTTGTCCCTTCTCTGCTATCCCCTTGTAGTGATTCCTGACTATCATATAGTCAGTCTTCACCCTCCTTATCTTCCGTGGTTGCCTTCTTGTTTTTCTTGCAATCCCTTGCCAAGTGTCCCTTTTTACCGCATTTAAAACATTCACCCCTTTTCTTTCACCCTTCAAAGTCCAGTGATTGCTGATCAGATTGTTTGTTTCCCTGGGCATTTCTCTTGCCCTTTTTCCTGGACTGTACTACATAAACTTCTGCTCCATCTTCTACAGAAAATACTTGAGCTTTCTTTTTCTTTTTGCTATTAAAATGCCTTGCGGCATACCTAGAATATTCAAGTAATGACTGTAACCTGCTTGTACGATGATCTACCATGTGCTTTGTAATAAAACTGCTTATGGGTGCATTACTGCCTTTCAAAAATGCATTCTTTAACTGCTGCTCATATGGGGAATTGTGTGTCTGATCTTCAGGAACCTGCATTCCACAATGGTTATTAAAACATTCTAACTGTCTGGTATAATATCTATCAACAGTCTCGCCTTCTTGTTGGATGCATTGATTAATGCAAGTCCAGTCTGCCCTAGGCTTCCATTTCTCAGAGATTCGGTCTGTAAGACCTTTCACTCTGTTGTCTAACTCTGTGCTGCTATGTGGGAGGGGCTTGAATGCAGCATCATGGGGATTCCAGTCGCCACTAATCATGTGCCAATCTGGCCCCACAATTTGTCTTACTACTTTTTCTACCTCTTCTCCATTTAAATTATAACTTAGCCTCATTCCTTGCAAATCTTCTAAGAACTTTCTTACTTTTGGATGGGGAATTCCCTCAGTGGCTTTCCGGATGTCTTCCAGAGTCCAGGGTCTATACACTAGAATAGTTGGGTCCTGACCTTCTTGTCCTGCCTGAGGATTAGGCACTTCTATAAGTGGGCATATTTATTCCTCACTCATAGATTGTGAATTTCTAGCCATTTGATATAACTCAATGTCCCCTTCTGAGTTTCCTGCCTGTGTTCAAAACCTGGTCTTGATGGGATCTCTAATAAACGGTTTTGCTTTTGTAGTGTCTCTATTTACAGTGACAGCAGGATATCGCAGGGGTGGACTAACTTGTTCACTTGCCTCATATTCCGGTAAGGGAGGCAGAGGGGCTGATGCTATTACTAAATTATTGTCCTCCTTATCTAAAAACATCGCTTTTGAATTATTATTCTTTTGTTCCCTTCAGTTTACTTCCTCAATCCACCTGTGTGCCTGAGGAATTCCTAATTGACGTTGCTTTTTTACCCAACCTTTGGAATTGGTTTTAAGCTGTTTGACAAGTATGACAAGTGAGGATTTTTCTAATTTACCATCAAATTCATACCTATTAACCCTTTTTGAATAGTATTTAATATTATCAGCAAGCTGTGACTGCATGTATTTCGCGTCTTCGGTTAACGGCGGATTTTGAGACCTTTTTGTGCAATTATTACCCATTTTGTTCTACCCTTTTGATCGTTACGTAACTCCTTATTTTTAACGTGGTACCACAGATTTTGTTATAGTCTCTTCAGAATGACTGCCTACCTGCTCTGTTTCCCTGATCTATGACAAGACAGTAATCTTTTTGTCCCTGACTTGTATAAACAAAGTCTTAACAAAACAATACAAATCTAGTCCCTGATCTAAAACAGAAAAAAAAAAGGTAGATTCACCTTACCTGAGCCTTCGTGATTGATCACCTGGTTCAAGTAAACCCATCCTTCAGTCGCAGATCAGAAAGTGGCCGGCCTCTTTTGTATGACAATTCAGTCGAAGGGCTTTTCAAATAAGAAGAACCAATGTGGTTTCTTCCCCGTTGGTTTCAAGCCACCTGGCCTGTCTGATCTGAGGTGAAGTGAGGATTTCCAGTCCAAAGGACCAATCTGTCAAAGGAAAAAACTTCAAAGACCAATACACGTAAGGTTCAGTTAAGGCACATTTAATAACTTGCTGCAAGGAGACAAAAACATGCAAATACAAGGATTTGTCTAACTACTAACAGGAAGTATGCTTATTCTTACACTGTTTTACAAGACATGGCCTTCTATGGCTGATGTAATCAAACACAGCTTTCAGTATTGTTCTACAGCAGATGTTACTCAGATTTTCTGCTGACATGACTAGATTTGTGAGACACTTTTGAGAAAAACAACCTGACCTTGGTGGGCACTAATTCGTTTACAGGCTTCTATTGTACAGTGTTACATTTCAAGGTACTCTTCTAACTCAGATACAAGCAAATGCTGATTGCAGTTCATACTTTCAAGCAGGCTTTGTCCTAATTATCTATAGCTTTTTTTTCCTCAAAGCACAAGTGGAACTCCTTGTCTAAGTTTCATACAAGTAGTATTGTTCTATTCATTATTTTCCTAACATAAGCAGGAATCATCTGCTTCTCAGTAAATTTCCAAGGCACAAGCAAGATTTTAGCTAACAATACAAAGTCAGAAAGCATCTGCAGTTTGTACAGATTTATGCAGTATGAAATAGAATAAATGTGTTAACCCTTTTCAAGCTCTAAATGCACTAAGCATATTACTAATGCACACATTAATGCATATTTTTCTGACAACAAGTATTTGTTCCAGGAATAGTTTTAGAATCCAAACACTGGGTAAGGGAATCGACCCTACCCAGTAAAACCTCAACAAGAGCCATTAGGTTGCTAATAGCGTTCGCATCTGATGTAATGGTCCTGTTTAAGCCATTTGGCTCCTCTTGTGAGACTAACAGTTGAGACTGTGCTCCAGTTTCACCCACCATACAAAGACAGCAACAAACAAATCCACTATGGAAAAGCACAAACTGATAAAACCACAGAAGGCGGGTATCACTGTAAGCAGAGTCCGAGAACAAAAATCTTTCAACTAAACACAGTTTAATATGAGCACTTTCAGTTGGATCAATGTCCCACCTTCTTCAGACAACAAGAAGATCAATTAACAGGGTATTTAAAAGATAAAAATCAGGGATGCTGAATATTATAGCCTAATGTACTCACATTTTCAAGTGCAATGCTATAATAATTTAAAAATCACTTAATATATCTATTATACTAAAAAAACATAAATTATTCCATATAAATATAATATAGATATAACATATATATAATATAACAAACAAAATTCAAGTGACATTTATGAGCCGTATATTATTTACTTGTTTGAGTTCAAGCTGGCAAGAAGTCTTCTACAGTATTGGTTATACTTTTGTAACTCTATTTTGGAGTGCTAAGTCTTAGACTGCCCCTGATATTTGTTTGTACATGTGTAGGCATATAAATAAACTTTTAATAGGTTTTAGATAATCTTTATAATAAAGTAATTACATCACACTTACATTTAATTTTATTTATTAAATTTATTATGCAGAGGAATATAGCCATATTAATTAATAGTATTTTTCTCTGGTTATTTGCACGAGTTTTTGTAACCCATATATATTTATTCATGTTCTAGATTCACCTATTATGAAATATCCAGAATTTTGTTTGTTATATTATATATATATATATATATATATATATATATATATATATATATATATATATATATATATATGTTATATCTATATTATATTTATATTTATATGGAATAATTTATGTTTTTTTTAGTATAATAGATATATTAAGTGATTTGTAAGTTATTATAGTATTGCACATGAAAATGTGAGTCCATTTGGCTATAATATTCAGCATCCCTGATTTTTAAATGTAAGGTATATTTATGCATTGATGCATTCAGCGTACAGCTTTTGGTAATCCACTGTTGCTTTAGGGACAAATAGGGTTTTATTGCAATCTCTTAATTGTTTTATTGTGATGGTTTTTATATGTTAAATACCCTGTTAATTGATCTTCTTGTTGTCTGAAGAAGGTGGGAAATTGATCCTACCAAAAGCGCTCATATTAAACTGTGTTTAGTTGAAAGATTTTTGTTCTCGGACTCTGCTTACAGCGATACCCGCCTTCTGTGGTTTTATCAGCATCCCACATTCATGGATAAAGGAGTGCTTACAGATGTAGAAGATACATTCTGTATTGATCAATTACATTATAGTGACAATAAAGCAATGGCAAGCCACTCTAAAATTAAGGTGACAAAAGAGAAATTATTATCCCTGGGATAAACATTCAAAGAGTGATATTGCAGGGTGATTGTTTGTCACCGCTGCTGTTTTTCTTGCCTTTAATCCATTCACTTCTTTACATACCAGATTTGGTCTTGGTTATAATTTGGCTCCTGGAAAACAACATTGCTTAAAGATTTTTATTTATTGACATTTGTTAACCGGATTAGTCCAGCTGAGTCGGGGGGCCCATTTTCAGTGGAGACCCGAGGAGAAAAGCTCCAGAGAATATACAAACTCACAATCACACAAAAGATTAACAACTAATGCATAAGATAAGATTCCTACAATTACAGCTCAGCAATCAGAAAAGTAGTGAAAATAATATTCCACAGAAAAGCCATATATGAAATGCACTCTCGGTGTTTAACCTGGAACACACAGGATTAAGAAAACATTCTTTTCTTTTCTTTTTTTGTAGAAAGAACAAAGTAGAGATTGCATAACAGAGAAAAGTGGACAGAAAAAAAGGTGATATATCATAGCGGAATAATAGTTGAGTAATTAAAGAGAAGATAGTTGTCAAGTGGGGGCTTGCCATGGGTATGACCAGGTCTTAAGTAGATATTGTTTAAGTTCTTTACGTTTTTTGTACAACAAGAGAAATAGATGTACAAATTGATAAGGTACATACTAGTAATTTAGATTTATATGTAGTCAATTTGTCAGGTCATAATTTTGATAATGTTGAAATGTCTGTGTTGCAAAAGGGTTTGAAATTTATACTCTCAGCTTTACCTAGACTATATGAATTAAAATGTGATGTCTTCAAATGAGTACGCAAAATGTATATTAAAGAATATTTGTAATGTTTGAATAAAACAGAAAGTACTATGTTAAATAATGTCACAGAATTTTCTACTGATTATAGCTTCTATTCATGTGAGTCAGACATGGACAGCAATGCATATAGTAAATTAGATACAAGTAAAATGAAGGCTAAAATTACTTTCATGCCTCCATTTAGAAACAAATGCATTCAGTGGTTTCATACAGCGTGTAATTTAATACTTGAGAAGGAACTGTATGATTTCAAGAAACAAGTAAAATCATCATATAACTTATCTAAACAAGAATGGTTAGCTTTAAAGCATCTCAGTGACAATGGACATCTAGTTTTCAAACCATCAGACAAGGGAGGGATTGGTAATTATGAAAACTCCTGATTATTTTGAAATGTGCATGGAGCATTTAGTGAATAAAGATGTTTACAGCAAAGTAAATGAAGTTTATTTGCAACCTATTAGAGAATATGGACAATTATTGAATAAAGGAGTCCATTTAAATTATTTTTCTAAATCAGATATTGTTGATAAATTCTCTAGTAAAGAAAGAACAATGGCTAGATTTTACTGTGTTTGTAAAATACATAAAAATATGTTACACCCAGCAGGTCGGCCTCTAGTTGCAGCTAGTGGCTATTTTACACATAATCTGGGGTGTTTTCTACATGAATGTTTATTAAAAGAAGAGTGGAATTACCTTCTTACATAAAAGACTCATTTGATTTGTTCAAAAAGTTGAAAGTTATACATTGGGAATCAGATATGTATTTTCTGGTATTTGATGTTGCTAGTTTGCATTCAAGCATACAGCACACTTTTGGTATGGAGGCTTTGAGTTACTTTATGGGAGATAGACCTAAAGCACATTATATAAAAGAGTTAGTACACTTTTGCTTAACAAATAATATCTTTGAATTTGATGGCACTTTATATAAGCAGCTGCGAGGAACAGCTATGGGGGCTTCATTTGCTCCCATGTATGCAAATCTGTGTATGGCTCTAGTGGAATAAGTCATATATGTTGTTGTTTTTCTTTTGGCTTTTCCTGGTTAGGGGTCACCCCAGCGGTAATCCGGTCTGCTAATGATTGGCAGTAGATTTTTACGGTGCTGATGTGCCAGCCTGACTCCCAACTTTCAACGAGGGCACGCCCATTCACGCATGTCTTTTGAATGCCACTCGACATCGGGGAGGACATGCAGACTCAACACAGAAGGCGCTCCATCTGAGAATCGAATGGGAGAACCTCTTGCTTTGAGGCGAGAATGCTACTGCTGTACCACCGTGGCTTTATAGGAGTAAATTTTATAGAAGCTTTGTAAAGGGTTACTTCATATTTATATATGACATTACATTAACTTGTAAAGGGGGCAAAAATGAAGTGAATTCATTTATTAATTATTTGAATGACAACAGGTTCCATATCAAATATGATGGATTGCAGGAAGGCACAAAAGTGACTTATTTAGATTTGACTTTGGAAGGTTCACCGAATGGTAAAATAAACAAATTTATAGAAAGTCTGAGCAGCCTAGCCATATGTTACATGCTTCTAGCTGCCATCCCACTCATACTTTAACAGCTATTCCATATGGAGAGATTCTGAGGATTAAGAGATTGTGTAGTGATATGCAGTATGCACAAAGAGAAGCTGAAAAGTAATATATATGTTTATAAGTAGGGGATATGAAGAAAAAATTGTTATGGATAGTTACATGAAAATATTTGAATACAATAATAGAAGCTTTAAAAACAAAAATCAAGGCAAGTATGTTGTAGTTTACAAAGAAGAATGGGATTTGGAAAAAAATATAGTTTTGTTTCCAAATATTCACTATTTTCAAAAAAGTTGCAAAGATTATTAGAAGATTTTTGGAACATTATTAAAAGGGAAGTCCTTCACTTGCAGAAATGAAGCTTAAATGTTCCTACCAAAGGGGTTGAAGTTTAAAAGACTTCCTAGTGCACAGTATTTATAAAAGGCCATTAGAAACAGTAACATGCATAACATCAAAATGTGGCAGTGCCCTCTGTGGCACGTGTACAATATGTCAACACATAGTAGGCACATTCGATAAAACCAATGCAAACATGTTTTATATAAAAGGAAATTACACTTGTAGAAGTGAAGATGTAGTGTATGCCATCAAATGTTCATGTAACAGTTTCTATATTGGAGAAACTAAGAGAAGTTTGGGAGAAAGAGCAAAAGAGCATGTAAGGGATGTTAGAAATAATAAGATGCTAAGTCCTGTAGCAGAGCACTTTATAAGAAACATGGTGGAGATGTTAGTAACTTACACGTTTCTGTTTTGGAACAAATACATTTCAGTTTTCTGAGTGAAGAAAGGAAAAAATATTTACTCAGGAAAAAAGAATCAATTTTTATATTAAAGTTTAATACGTTACAACTAGGAGGGTTGAATAAAGAGTGTCACTGAAAATGTTTTATTTAAAATTGTTAGTTTAAACGCAAAAGTCTTTATTTAATTGATTACTTTTTAATATGGGTGTAACTAATGGATTAATTGATGTTTGTGTTTTGTATAAAAGACGTGTTTTTTCAAGTATTAATTACTCTGTAAAGGCTGTTTAAGCCGAGGTGCTAAGAAGATTTTTTGTTGCTGTTCATTGTTTTTACAAGACAGACTCTTTGCTATTTTGCATTTTCTACTGTTCTTATAAATACGGAAATTGAGTGCTGCTATTCAATGTATTTTACTTACGAATTTGCTTGCTGCTATCTGCTTTTGAAAATATCTGCTGCTAAATAAACTGACTTGGGTTCCAGTCCAAGGAGGTAATAGCTTTGGTCTACATGGTTCATTTTTGACTATTGCTTGAGTGTTTTATACAGTGTTTAAGGTTTTGTTTGAATGGATAATTTTGGGGAATGCTTCTTATATTAAGAGGAAGTGTGTTCCAAGCATGAGCTACTTAGTATTTATGTAGAGATTTTTTTGATATTTTGTTGGGTTTGTAGATATCCAGAAGGTGTTTGTCAGTAGTGCAAAGGAGACGACGGGGGTTGTAGTAAGACACTAGATTAGAGATGGAGGGGCAGGAATAGGGACCATTAAGGATAGATTGTGTAACATGCAATTGAGGAAGAAATAGTTTTTTAGAGAATTCGGGTAATTGAAGTGTTCTAAGGGAGAGGCAATGATGGGATACGTAAGTGAGATTAGAGGCAAATCTGGCTATTTTATTATATTTTGCTCTAGTTTGGATAGGAGTGTTGACTGAACATTAGTAACGACATGTGCAGCATACAATAGACAAGGTAAAAGAAGAGACTGAGTGAGTGAGGTTTTAGAGGAGGGTATACATTTTTGATTGTGATAGAGTAGACCAAGTTTCTATTTTGTTTATGTGCATTGTTGGATATGTATGTCAAATTTTAGTTTGTTATCAATAATGACACCAAGTAGTTTGCTATGGGGTTCTGGTATAATGATGGTGTTGTTAAGGGAGGTGATGGGGAAAGAGGGCTTCTGATGTATGAGGGTTCTAGGAAAGAAGAGAAGGAGTTTAGTGTTTTTAGGATTTAGTATGAGTTGGTTATCTGAGAGCCAGGATTTGACTGGTGAGAAGGTGCCTTGGGTGAGAGCTAGGAGTTCCGGAATGCTATGGACAGTGATGATGAGAGTGGAGTCATTGTGATATTGTAGACATGTGGAGTGGTTACTAGCAGAATGTAGATTGTTAGTGAAAATATTGAACAGAAGGGGGCCCAAGATACAACCTTGAGGAACACCAGTGTTGACTAGAAGGAAGGGGGAGAGGACAGTTTGCCAGCTAATGGATTGTTGCCTGTTAGATAGGTAATAAGAAAACCAGGTAACAGAGGCAAAAGAGAGATGAAGGTCAGAAAGTTTAGTTAGAAGTTTAGGGTGAGAGACAGTGTCAAAGGCCTTAGAGAGATCGAGAAATAAACAGGAAACAAGCATGTTGTTATCACAGGCCTCTGTTACAGTTTGGGTAAAAGAAAGTAGTGCAGTGGATGTCCTGTGGTGGGTTCTAAAGCCACGGTGGGTGAGAGTTAGAAGGTTATAATCAAATAGGTGCTTGAGTAACTGAGTGTGGACACACGTTTCCAGAATTTTGGATAAGGGAGACAGGATAGATATGGGTCTATAGTTAGAAGCTTGTGTAGCATTTCCACCTTTGTGAAGAGGGAATGTGTGGAAGGATTTCCATATGTCTGGGGTGTGGGCTTCAGTAAAGGAATAATTAATAAGTATAGAGACAGGGTAGGCAATAGATTCTGAAGCGAGTTTAAGAAAATAAGATGGCAGTTTATCAGCGGAGGGAGAACAAGGCTTAAGTTTGTTTAGGAGAGATTTAATGACGATAGTGGGAACTGGTTGGAAAGAGAAGGTATTAGAGGGAGCTATGTTAGGAGGTGAAGGAAGGGTAGAGGAAGTAGCACTATTTTGTGTAAGGTTTTAAATAGTGTCTATGAAATACTTGTTTAGGAGGGGTGGCGGTTTCAGTAGCTGTGTTGTGTGGGAAGGGGTTGGAAGTAGAGGGGTTGCCAGATTTTCATCTGCTTTTTATAGATGACTTAAAACTGTATATAGTTAATCAGAGAAGGAGTTAAAAGCACAACTGCAAGCAGTTTACATTTTCTCAGATGATATAAGAATGACATTTGGTCTTAATAAATATGAAAAATCAATGTTTAAAGCAGAAAAGTTGCAGTACTAAGAAAAAAATGAATCTAGGCAGGAATGTGATATAAAGGAACTTGAGCAGGAGGGATGTAAACATATTTGGGAACTGATGAAGAATCAGCAATACAACATGAACAAATGTGAACAAAACTCAGTAAGGTACACTTCAGAAGGCTTAAACTAATACTGAAAACAGTCTTGACATATAAGAGAAAAATCCAAGCTATAAACCAATTTGCTCTTCCTGTTTTAACTTACAGTTTTTGTGAGAATAACTGGCCCAAAAGGTATTGGATCAGTTGGAGAGAAAAACAAAGAAACATGCTTCAAACTTATCAAATGATATGTAAAAAATCTGTGTATACCAAAATTATATATTCAACACTGTGAAGGAGATATTGGCCAACCCAAACTTGATACATATATATATATATATATATATATATATATATATATATATATATATATATATATATCTGAAGTTGTGGAACTACATACATATCAAATCCAAATATAGGGAACGTTTTACAAAATGAGGGGAGGAAGTCTAAGATGACCACTCTGCTTAGCTTAGCAGAAGCATTAAGGTGACAAGTGTGAATCAAAATCAAAAAGAAGTAAACAAAAATCAGACAGCAAATGAATGTGTCCAAAAAAGACACAAAAAATATAAAGATAAGGATCAGATGAGAAGGAAAGAAAATTGGCAATACCATAATTATAGTGGCAAGTATAGAGATCTCCTGGAACAAACCTCACGGTGATCAGAATTTGATACATGAATGGTTAAGGAGAGGTGAGCTGAAACTGAAAGCTAAAGGGTTAATAATAGCAAAGGACTGGCACACTGAAATGCACAATAAGGTGGAAATATTGTTGCATTGGTGATTGTGCAAACATTACAATATAGAAGTAGCTGAAAAGGATTAGAATTATGAACCACAAAGCATTATAGAGAATGATGAAGTGCACATCACATGGGATCGCCCGTTACCAACAATTCAAAAAAATAGATGTCAGGAAACCAGATACAGTAGTCCATGAAAAAAGACAAAAGAAGCATCGATCATTGACATTTCTACATCTAGCAATTACAGTGCCTTGTGGACAGAAAGATACAAAGTCATAAAATATCAAGATTTGCAGACAGAAATGAGAGCCATGTGGAAGAAAGGTACCCAGGTAGTTCCAACAGTAAGGTACCCAGGTGGTTCCAACAGTAAGGTACCCAGGTCGTTCCAACAGTAAGGTACCCAGGTGGTTCCAACAGTAGTAGGAACAATGAGTCTTGCAAAAAGAACTTACAGTTATATTTAAATATGCTACTGATACATGTAACTCCATATGAACTGCAGAAGGAGTAATTTCTGAGCACATTGTGGGAGCTGGGAACAAAACTTCTGGCTAACACCAAAGGATGAAACAATACTAATTTCATGAACTTTAATCATACAATGACTTAGAAATGTGGTCCTATCTCATCATGGTATTAAAAGCCAAAAGGCTTGGAGAAATTAAACTGCTAGAAGGCTAATCACACACAATCACATCAATGAAATTAAATTTGAAGAACGTGGTGCTACATACACATTGTAAAATAGCATATGAATAATAAAAAATAAGGAATATAAGTCTGTGCATAGACAAGAAGCATACAAATGTGTGGGTAATGCACAACATACAACTAAAACATAAATAGCAATGCACAATGTATAACTAAAACATAAATACTGAAGGAACTGGCTTACCACTACATTATGTGCATATGCCATATATATGCATAATAACGAAAAACTCACCAACACCTTGTGTGCATATGCCTTACATGTGCAAAACACCCATGACTCATCATCAACTTGTGTGCACATGCCTAACGTGCATGATGGCCACAAATCACCACCTTGCGTGCATATGCCTTACATGTGCATGATACCCATGACTCACCACCACCTTGTGAGTATATGCCTTACATGTGCATGATACCAACAACTCACCACCATCTTGTGTGCATATGCCTTATGTGTACATGATGCCCATGACTCACAACCACCTGGTGTGCACATGCCTTAAATGTGTATGAAACTCACGACTCACCACCACTTTGTGTGCATATGCTTTACATATGTATGATATCTACGACTCACCACCACCTTGTGTGCATATGCCTTACATGTGTCTGATACCCAGAACTCACCACATTGTGTGCATATGCCTTACATATGTATGATACCTATGACTCACCATCACCTTGTGTGCATATGCTTTACATGTGTATGACAACCACGAATCACCACCACCTTGTGTGTATATACCTTACTTTTTATGATACCCACGAGTCACCACCACCTTTTGAGCATATGCCTTACATGTGTATAATACCCATGACTCACTACCACCTTGTGGTCATATGCCTTACATGTGTCTGATACCCACGATTCAACACTACCTTGTGTGTGTATACCTTACATGTGTAAGATACCCATGACTCACCACCACCTAATGGGCACATGCCTTAAATGTGTATGAAACTCACGACTCACCAACACTTTGTGTGCATATGCCTTACATGTGTATTGTACCTACGACTCACCACCACTTTGTGTGCATATGCTTTACATATGTATGAGATCTACGACTCACCACCACCTTGTGTGCATATGCCTTACATGTGTCTGATACCCAGAACTCACCACCTTGTGTGCATATGCCTTACATGTGTATGATACCTATGACTTCCACTGCCTTGTGTGCATATGCTTTATATGTGTATGACAACCATGGCTCACCACCATCTTGTGTGCATATGCTTTGCATGTGTGTGATACCCACGGCTCACCACCACATTGTGTGCATATGCCTTACATGTGTATGATACCCATGACTCACCACCAGTTTTTGTACATATGCCTTACATGTGCATGACACCAAATCACCAGCACCTTGTATGCATATACCTTACATGTATATGATACCCATGACTCACCACCGCTTTCTGTACATATACCTTACATGTGTATGATACCCATAGGTTCATAGGTTCATACTAGGCTATCTGCCCTAGGGCATTTATAAGCCTAGCCAGAGTGTGTTTGGCTTTCGCCACCCATTTTAAATAAATTTTGCTATGCACTTTTTCGAAATTAGTATACTGTGCCTCTGTCTAACAGTGACACAGAAGTGATACCCAGGGTAAACCTACAATCTCCCATCCACTCATCAAGATTCCTCTTGAAGAGAGTCAATGAGGGACTCTGCCTAACCTGGACTGGGATTTTATTCCAGAGTGAAGGGAGCCTCTGGGTTATGAATCTGTCCCTCCAGCATGTCCTATTTATTTCAGTGCTGAGGTTCAAGTCTCTCGAGCGTAGCTCGATGGGATTTGGATTTTCTGAGGTGCAGCATGTCCATTAATTCCGGGTTGGACATGGCTTTATACGTCAGGCACAGATCGCCTCTGTGCAGGCGGTATGCCACTGAGTAGAGCTGGAGTTTCTTTAACCGGGCAGCATATGGCATCTGTTTGAGCCCTTTGATCCTCTTGGTGAGGTACTTTTGGGGTCTTTCCAGTTGCTGCAGGTGTCTGGTAAGGTACATCCCAAAAGGGGCATTGTACTCAATTATGGACCTGATGAGAGATGAGTAAAGAGGCACGATGACCTCCCCTGATCTAGATGTGAATCCCTTCATGATTAGGTGGGCTATATAAAATGTTTTTCTAACCACTTTGGCCATGTGGTTGTCAAATGAGAGATTGCTATCAACTTGGGTCCCCAGGTCCCTAATTACTTCTTTTGTACTTAATGGATTACCACCTATGTGGTAATTTGTGGGCACTTTGTTTTTGCCAAAGGGGATGACTATACACTTTTTGGCGTTTAGCTTGAGGCCATGGCTCTGGCACCAGATGTCTGTTTATATGAGGCCCTTTTGGAGGATGCTTGTGTCAGCTGGAGAGTCGATTATGGTGCCCAGTTTACAGTCATCTGCGAACATGGTCAGCCACAGTCCTTTCGTGATGGCCTGTACCTCCAAGAAATATATACCGAAAAAGAGAGGTCCCAGGACTGAGCCTTGTGGGATGCCACTTGTTACTGGTTTGGAGTCTGACATGGCTCCAGCAATTCTAATCATGTGGGTTCTGTCCTTGAGCCAGTTTGCAACCCATCTAGTGACATAGGGGTTTATATTTAAGCTGGTGAGCTTATCTATAATGCCCAAGTGGGGTATTGTTTCAAAGGCTTTTGCGAGGTCCAGGTAGGCTGTGTGGACCACCTTCCCCTCGTCAATGGCCTCGGTGACTGTTTCAAAGAAATCAACCAGGTTTAAGAGGCAGGATCTGCCCTTAACAAAGCCGAACTGGGTAGGATCCAGTGTCTGTAGGTCCCCAATATCTTTATTTATGAGGTCCATGATGATCCTTTCCATAGCTTTGCAGACCAAGCTAGTCAGGCTTATGGGGTGATAGTTTCCAGGATCTGTTGAGGCACCACCTTTGTGGAGAGGGACCACTGTTGCTGTATGCCACTCTTTGGGTACATATCCTGTAGTAAGGCTGATACTGAACAGTAGTTTTATATTTGGGTTTAGCTCTTCTTGGAGTTCATGTACGACGCAGCTCGGGACACCGTCTGGTCCCATTGATGCTGTATTTTTTGCTTTGGAGAGGGCAGCTCTTACATTAGCATCTGAGATGTCTGGGGGGCAGCACTCTGCTGGGATGGATATTTGCCCTTTTGGTGGGGAGGGGGGGAGTTTGTGCTGAACCTGTCAGCTAGGATGTTGGCAATGCCTGTGGGTTTGGTGTATTTTTTGTCATTTTGGACTAATTCTGAGCATATCTGGGAATTCCCACCCAGGTTCCTAACATAACTAAAGAAAGCCTTGTAATTATCCTTAGTGTCCTGTGCAAGTTTTCTCTCGAAGCTGGCCTTAGACAATTTTATGAGTGCCAGTAGTTTTTTGCTAATACTGATCAGAGATGCCTTCCCTTTTTGGGATTTTGCTCTATCATGTAGTATCTTCCTCCTTCTATTGTATAGTTTGTTTATGGCTGGGGTCCACCAGACAGGACGTCTGCCTTTGGAGGATTGGGTCTTGGTTTTATTTGGGATTGCATGATCCATGCATTCCTGAAGGTGTTCATAGAATTTGTTTATATAGGATTCTGCGGTCTGGGCCATATTTTCCACAGGCCCGGGGGCTTTGAAGGATTCCACCTCGGTTTTGAGGAGTGTGAAAATTGCTTTAGAGAATATTTTAACTGTGGTTTTCAGGGCAGGGGGTGGAGTTGGGATGTGAATATCCAGTGAGATTAGTTTATGGTCTGATCTTACCAGTGAGGGATACACTTCTGGTCTGGAGCATAGAGTCCCCATGTTGGTGATGATCAGGTCCAGTATGTTTTCCCCTCTTGTGGGAGTGGTAACAAGTTGTTCCATAGCATTTGAGTTTATAAATTCTAGGAACCTTTGGGATAGGGTGTTTGAGCTAGAATAATGCTCCCAGTCTATGTTTGGGTAGTTGAAGTTGCCCAATATAATGGTGTTTGGAGAGACCTTCATATTTTCCTGTGTTCTCAGGAAGGCCAAGTGGGGTTCCTGGGTTTGGGAGGGTGGTCTGTAGCAGGCTATAAACTGGAAGGCAGTTTTACCCACTGTTAGTTACACATGGATAGTCTCTGATGCTTCGTGCTGTGCCACCAACCTGGAGGTGTGGGTATCTTTGACGAATATTGATACTTCCCCTCCTTTTGTGGTTCGGTCCAAGTTTTGGGGACGAAAAGCATGGTATGAGGTATAACCTGGTAGTGCTGGGGTGCTCTCGGGAGCCTTGAACCAGGTTTCTGTTACTGCACAGATATCAATGTTCTCCATGCTAAGGAGAGTTTCGAGTGCATGCATCTTGAGGTTTAGACTTCTGGCGTTGAGTAGCATTACTCTTAGTTTCTTATCCCTTGTGATACCTATGGAGGTGGGTTTGTCTTTTGAGCCTTGCCTAAAAAAGGCACTATGGGGGTAGCAAGAGCCTTTGTCAATATCTGAAAGCCCAGGGGTGACAGGTGCAAGCCGTCCCTAGTGAAGCATCGTGGCTTGTCGAGCATGTCATCCCAGGCTGACAGGCATTGGATCCCCTTTGAATGACACCAATACTAAAGCCAATTGTTGAAATTGATCATCTTGTCTTCATATTGTGGCATCATTCTTGGTGAGGGTAAGATGCTACTCAAGGTCAGGGTCATACCAGCCTGGGCTACATGCTCAGAGATCTCCTCTATGTCTCTTTTCATATAGTCCAGGGAGGTACGTCCCAGGTCATTCACACCAGCATGGACAATGACTGAGTCATATTTGTACTTGCCTTGGAGTGACCTGAGTGCTTGTGTTATGTGGCGGATCCTAGCGCCCGACAGGCAGCTCACCATGACCTTCTCCTTGTTCAGCCTGGTGAGCGGGACGTCAGTGTGCCTGACGATAGAGTCACCTATTACAAGTGTATCAGGTGTGTTGTTTAGCCTTAAGGGCTGTGACTGTAGGGCACACTGGCTTTGTGAGCTATGTGTTGCACGTGTTTTGTTTTGGGGTAGCGGTTGCTTGGGTGTCTGCTTTGGAGGTCTCTGCTGCTTAGGCAGATTTTTATTTAGAGAATCCGAGTATGTTTTTGTGTGTTTATGTGTTTGGTTTGCTGTTGTGGTAGGTCTACGTGAGACTTGAATTGTAGTGAGTGTGGTTTCCTTCTCCTCCTGACTGGTTTCGCCAGTACTGAGTTGAGAGAGCTTAGCCTCCAGTTTGGCTAAAGGGTTGCATCTCTCACGTGTTGGAATTTGTTGGGAGGAGGAGAGGGTTGTCTGTGTACATGAGGCAGTTGTAACATTGCCTCAAGATTCCCAGATTCACCAGCTGGACCGGACAGGAGATTGACAACTGACCTTTGGACATGGTAGAATAGTATTGGGAATTCCTTTATAATTGAAAAAAAGGGCCAATGGGGAACGAGGTACTCAAGGGGAGTTTGTGAGGGTGTAGTGCTTTTAATTTTTTAGAGCTGACTTATATAATTGCTTTAGTGAGCAAGTGCAAGTAACTTAAATGCAATGTGTTACAGGTAACTTAAATGCAAAAACGACAAACAGTAACTTTCTTTCAAGTGAAACAAGGAAATAAGTACAGTAAGCAATGCAGATATCACTAGGGATCCACAGAAGTGCTGAAAAGCCGCATTTTAGGTGGAATTAGCATTTCAGGGAAATAACAAGCAAACAAACAACAAGTATACAAACAAAGCTAGATTCAGCAGGCCTGGATCTAGTCTATGCTACAGCAAACAAGGTGTACCAATTTCAGTAAGAAACAGTTCAAATATGCAGGCACTATAAGCCTTTAACCAGAAATTCCCAGCTCAGAAGGGCAGAGTCCAGCCTCTCCTCCTACAAGAGTGCAGACCACGAACCTTCTTAATGTAAAATAACTGGCCTGAAGCCGAAGTGCTTAAACCGGAACTAATAAACATTTAAATAACAGACACTGAGCCCTCAATCAGCAGTTCACAACTTAGAAGGATGTAAGCTACCTGTCCTGCCACCACAGTGCAGGCCACAAACTTTCCTAATGTAAAACAACTGGTCTGAAGCCGAAGTGCTTAATCCAAAAGACTTAGAATGATAGCTAGACTTTAATCAAGTTACTACCAAGCAGTAATAAATACAATTGAATACTTTAAAGAATGCCTGGATTAGTGCTCAAGTTACACAAACAAAGCTAGATTCAGCAGGCCTGGATCTAGTCTGTGCTACAGCAAACAAGGTATACCAATTTCAGTAAGAAGCAGTTCAAATATGCAGGCACTATAAGCCTTTAACCAGAAATTCCCAGCTCAGAAGGGCAGAGTCCAGCCACTCCTCTCACAAGAGTGCAGACCACGAACCCTTTTAATGTAAAATAACTGGCCTGAAGCCCAAGTGCTTAAACCAGAATTAATACACTTTTTGAATAACAGACACTGAGCCCTCAATCAGCAGTTCCCAACTTAAAAGGATGTAAGCTACCTGCCCTGCCACCACTGTGCAGGCCACAAACCTTCCTAATGTAAAATAACTGGTCTGAAGCCCAAGTGCTTAATCCAAAAGACTTAGAATGATAGCTACACTATAATCAAGTTACTACCAAGCAGTAATAAATACAATTGAATACTTTAAAGAATGCCTGGATTAGAGCTCAAGTTATACAAACAAAACTAGATTCAGCAGGCCTGGATCTAGTCTATGCTACAGCAAACAAGGTGTACCAATTTCAGTAAGAAGCAGTTTAAATATGCAGGCACTATAAGCCTTTAACCAGAAATTCCCAGCTAGAAGGGCAGAGTCCAGCCTCTCCTCCCACAAGAGTGCAGACCACAAACCCTTTTAATGTAAAATAACTGGCCTGAAGCCCAAGTGCTTTAAACAGAATTAATACACTTTTAGAATAACAGACACTGAGCCCTCAATCAGCAGTTCCCAACTTAGAAGGATGTAAACTACCTGTCCTGCCACTACAGTGCAGACCACAAACCTTCCTAATTTAAAACAACTGGTCTGAAGCCCAAGTGCTTAAACTAAAAGGCTTAGAATGAGTTACACCAAGCAGTAATACATACAATTGAGTACTTTTAAGATGACGCAAAAGCAAAATAAAGTAGGAAGAAACACAAATACAGTAAAAGCAGATCAATTTTTTTTTTTTTTTTTTTTTTGAGTGAGCAAATGAAATGGGCCCAGGAGTTACAGGACAGAAACAAGTGCAAATGCAGGCCTTTAAATCAGAAAGTTGAGAGAGATGGAAGACTGCCCAAAAGGCCAATAACTACAAATTCTGGGCCAGAACCACTCCTTATGTGGTAGACAGGTTACCTAGTGCTTACCAGTCCCACTGATAAGCTAGAAGGCTTCCTTCCAACACAGAAAGGCTTGGGGGCTCAGAAGCTTACAAATAGTCCTGGATACAGCAAATCTGTATCTGGAACACTAATTACAGGAAAGGTAGGAAACAGGCTTACAATTTCTTTTTTTTTTTTTTTTGACTGACTGACCATCAGCTTGTGTGCATATGCCTTTCATGTGTAGAATGCCCATGACTCAGCACTACCTTGTGTGCATATGCCTTACATGAGCATAATACCCATGACCCACCACCACCTTGTGTGCATATGCCTTACATGTGTATGATACCCACAACCCGCCACCACCTTGTGTGCATATGCATCACATGTGTATGATACCCAAGACTCACCACCCCCTTGTGTGCATATGCCTTACATGTGCATAATACCCACAACTTACCACCACCTTGTGTGAATATGCCTTACATGTGCATAATACCCACAACTTACCACCACCTCGTGTGCATATGCCTTACATGTGCATAATACACATGACTCAACACCACCTTGTGTGCATATGACTTATATATGTATGATACCCACAACTCACCACCACCTTGTGTGCATTTACCTTACATGTACATGATACCCATGAATCACCACCACCTAGCTTGCATATGCCTTATGTGGCATGATACCCACAACACACCACCTTAAGTGCATATGCATTACATATCTATGATACCCACAATTCACCACAACCTTCTATGCATATACCTTATATGTGCATGACACCCACGACTCACCATGATCTTTTCTGTGTACACCTTATATGTGCATGATATCCATGAGTCACCACCACCTAGTTTCTATATGCCATACATGTGCATAATGCCAACGACTCACCACCAACTTGTGTGCACATGCCTAATATGTGCGTAATGCCCACAACTCACTACCACCTCGTGTGCATAGGCCTTACATATGTATGATACCTACAACTCACCACCACTTTGTGAGCATATGCCTTACATGTGTATGATACCCGTGACTGACAACCTCCTTGTGTGCATATGCCTTACATGTGCATGATACCCACAAATCACAACCACCTTGTGTGCATATGCCTTACATGTGCATGATACCCATGACCCACCACCACCTTGTTTGTATATGCCTTACATGTGGATGATACCGATGACTCCCCACCACCTTGTGCTGATATGACTTAAATGTGCATAATATGTATGACTAACCACCACCTTATGTGCATATGCCTTGCATGTGCATGATACCCAATGCTCACCACCACCTTGTGTGCACATGCCTTAAATGTGCTTGATAAGCATGACTCAAACTACCTTGTGTGCACATGCCCAGATGTGCATAATACCCACGATTCACCAACACCGTGTGTGTATATGCCTCACAGGTGCATGATACCTATGGCTCACCACCACATTGTGTGTATATACATTGCACACGACTCACCACTACCTTGTGTGCATACACCTTGCATGTTGTATGATACCAATGACTTACCACCACCGTGCATACATATGGCTTACATATTCATGATACCCATGACAAACCACCACCTTGTGTGCATATACCTTACATGTGTATGATACCAAAGACTCACCACCACCTTGTGTGCGTAAGTCTTTCATGTGCATTATACCAGCAACACACCAACACCTTGTGAGCATATGCCTTACATGGGCATGATACCCACAACTCACCACCACGTTGTGTGCATATGCCTTACATGTGTAGGTTACCCAAAACTAACCAACACTTTATGTGCATATGCCTTACTTGTGCAGGGCACCCATGACTCACCACCACCTTGTGTGCAAATCCTTATATGTGTACAATACCCGCTATTAACCACCACCTTGTGCGCACATTTCTTATACTTGCATGATGCTCAAGAATCAGCACCACCTTGTGTGCATATGCATACCATGTGGATGTGACACACGGCTCACCACCACCTTGTGTGCACATGCCCAATATGTGTATGATACTCATGAATCAACACCACCTTGTTTGCACATGCCCAATATGTGTATGATACCCACGACTCACCATCACCTTGTGTGCATATGCTTTGCATGTGTATGATACACTTGACTCACCACCATGTTGTGTGCATATGCCTTACATGTGTATAATACCCAGGACTCACCACCACCTTCTGTGCATATGCCTTACATGTGTATGATACCCACAACTCACCAACAACATGTGTTCAAATACATTACCAGTGTATGATACCCACAACTCAACACCACCTTGTGTGCCTATGCCTTACATGTGTATGATACCCATGACTAATCACCACCTTGTGTGCATATGCCCACATGTCCAAAATACCCAGGAGTCACCACCACCTTGCATGCATATACCTTAGATGTGCAAACTCCCTTGACTTACCACCTTGTGTGTATATGACTTACATGTGCATGATACCCACAACTCACCACAACCTTGTGTGCATATGCCTTACATGTGTATGATAATCATAACTCACCACCACCTTGTGTGCATATGCCTTACATGTGCATAATATCCACGACTCACCACCACCTTGTGTGCATATGCCTTCCATGTGCATGATACCCATGACTCACCACCAGCTTGTGTGCATTTGCCTTCCATGTGTATGATACCCATGACCCACCACCTCCTTGTGTGTATATACTTTACATGTGTATGATACCCATGACTCACCACCACATTGTGTGCATATGCCTTACGTGTATGATATCCATGACTCACCACTAGCTTCTGTACATATGACTTACATGTGCATGACACCCACAACTCACCAGCACCTTCTGTGCATATGTTTTACATTTATATGATACCCCACGACTCACCACCACTTTTTGCACATATGCCTTACATGTGCATGATACCCATGACTCACAATCACCTTGTGTGCATATGAGTTACATGTGTATGATACCCACTACCCACCATCTCCTTGTGTGCATATACCTTACATGTGTATGATACCCACGACTCACCACCACATTGTGTGCATATGACTTACATGTACATGATACCCACGACTCAACACTGTCTTGTGAATGTATGCCTTATATGTACAGGATATGAATGACTCACCATCACTTTGTATGCATATGCCTTACATGTGAATAATACCATTGACTCAACACCACCTTATGTTTGAATGTCTTAAATGTGTATGATACACATGATCCACCACCACCTTGTGTGAATATGCCTTATATGTGTATAATACCCATGTCTCACCACCACCTTGTGTGCACATGCTCTTACATGTGCATGATACCCCCCACTCACCAGTGGCTCATGTGCATATGCATGATATGTGCATAATACCCACAACCCACCACCAGTCACCTTTTATGTATATGCTTATCATGTGTATGATACCTATGAGTGACCATCACCTTGTCTGCATATACCTTAATTTTGTGATGCCCGCAATTTACCACCACCTTGAGTGCATTTACCTTACATGTTTATGATATGCATGACTCACCACCACAATGTGTTCATATGCGTAACATGTGTATGATACCTAAAACTTACCAACATCTTGTGTGCATATGCCTTACATGTGTATGATACCCACAACTCACTATCACTTTGTGTACATATGCCTTACATGTGTGTGTGATACCCAGAGCTCACCACCACCTTGTGTGCATATGCCTTACATGAGCATAATACCCACGACTCACCACCAGCTTGTATGCATATGCTTTACATGAGCATAATACCCACGACTCACCACCCACTTATATGCATATGCTTTACATGTACATGATACCCATGACTCACCATCACCATGTGTGCATATTCCTTACATGTGCACAATACCCATGACCCACCACCACCTTCTATGCATATGCCTTACATGTGTATATCAATGACTCACCATCACCTTGTGTGCATATGCCTCACATGTGCATAATACACACAATTTGCCACCACCTTGTGTGCACATGCCTTACATGTCTGATACCCACAACTCATCACTACCACTTTTGCATACACATTACCTGTGTATGATACCCACGACTCACCACCACTTTGTGTGTATATGCCTTACATGTGTATGATACACTTGACTCACCACCACATTGTGTGCATATGCCTTACATGTGTATGATTCCCTAGACTCACCAACACCATGAGTGCATATACATTACCTGTGTATGATACCCACAACTCAGTACCAACTTGTGTGCATAGGCCTTACATGTGCATAATACCTACAACTTAACACTACCTTGTGTGCATATTTGTTACATGTGTATGATATCCATGACTCACCACCACCTTGTGTGTGTATGACTTACATGTGTATGATACCCATATCTCACCACTACCTTGTGTCAGTATGCCCTCATGTCCAAAATGCACAAAAATCACCAACACCTTGTTTGCATATCCCTTAGATATACAAACACCCTTGACTCACCACCTTGTGTGCATATGACTTACATGTGCAGACACCCACAACTCACCACCACCTTGTGTGCATATACCTTACATGTGTATGATATCCATGACTCACCACCACCTTGTGTGCATATGCCTTACATGTGTATAATACACACAACTCACCACCACATTGTGTGCATATGCCTTACATGTTCTTGATACCCATTACTCACCACCACTATGTGTGCATGTGCCTTACATGTGTATGATACCCATGACTCATCACCTCCTTGTGTGCATATGCCTTACATGTGTATGATACCCATGACTCACCACCAACTTGTGTGCATATGCCTTATATATGTATGATACCCACAACTCACCACCACCTTGTGTGCATATGTCTAACATGTGTATGATACCCATGACTCACCACCACCTTGTGTGCCTATGCTTTACATGTGTATGATACACTTGACTCACCACCACATTGTGTGCATATGCCTTACATGTGTATAATACCCAGGACTCACCACCACCTTCTGTGCATATGTCTTACATATGTATGATTCCCTAGACTCACGAACACCATGTGTGCATATACATTACCTGTGTATGATACCCGAAACTCACCACCACCTTGTGAGCATATACCTTACATGTGTATGATACACTTGACTCTCCACCACATTGTGTGCATGTGCCTTACATGTGTATAATTCCCAGGATGCACCATTACCATCTGTGCATATGCCTTCTATGTGTATGATACCCCGACTCACCAACACCATGTGTGCATATACATTACCTGTGGATGATACCCACAACTCACCACCAACTTGTGTGCATAGGCCTTACATGTGCATAATACCTACAACTTATCACCACCTTGTGTGCATATGCCTTGCATGTGTATGATACCCATGACTCACCACCACCTTGTGTGCATATGCCTTACATGTGTATGATACCCACATCTCACCACTACCTTGTGTCCGTATGCCCAAATGTCCAAAATACCCAAAACTCACCAACACCTTGTTTGCATATGCCTTAGATGTGCAAACACCCTTGACTCACCACCTTGTGTGTATATGACTTACATGTGCATGATACCCACAACTCACCAACACCTTGTGTGCATATACCTTACATGTGCATGATATCCATGACTCAACACCACCTTGAGTGCATATGCCTTACATGTGCATAATACACACACATCACCACCACCTTGTGTGCATATGCCTACCATCTGCATGATAAACATGACTCACCACCAGCTTGTATGCATATGCCTTCCATGTGTATGATACCCATGACCCACCACCTCCTTGTGTGTATATACTTTACATGTGTATGATACCCGTGACTCACCACCACATTGTGTGCATATGCCTTACGTGTATGATATCCATGACTCACCACTAGCTTCTGTACATATGCCTTACATGTGCATGACACCCACAACTCACCAGCACCTTCTGTGCATATGTTTTACATTTATATGATACCCCACGACTCACCACCACTTTTTGCACATATGCCTTACATGTGCATGATACCCATGACTCACAATCACCTTGTGTGCATATGAGTTACATGTGTATGATACCCACTACCCACCATCTCCTTGTGTGCATATACCTTACATGTGTATGATACCCACAACTCACCACCACATTGTGTGCATATGACTTACATGTACATGATACCCACGACTCAACACTGTCTTGTGAATGTATGCCTTATATATACAGGATACGAATGACTCACCATCACTTTGTATGCATATGCCTTACATGTGAATAATACCATTGACTCAACACCACCTTGTGTTTGTATGTCTTAAATGTGTATGATACACATGATCCACCACCACCTTGTGTGACTATGCCTTATATGTGTATAATACCCATGTCTCACCACCACCTTGTGTGCACATGCTCTTACACGTGCATGATACCCCCCACTCACCAGTGGCTCATGTGCATATGCATGATATGTGCATAATACCCACAACCCACCACCAGTCACCTTTTATGTATATGCTTATCATGTGTATGATACCTATGAGTGACCATCACCTTGTCTGCATACACCTTACTTTTGTGATGCCCACAATTTACCACCACCTTGAGTGCATTTACCTTACATGTTTATGATATGCATGACTCACCACCACAATGTGTGCATATGCGTAACATGTGTATGATACCCAAAACTTACCAACACCTTGTGTGCATATGCCTTACATGTGTATGATACCCACAACTCACTATCACTTTGTGTACATATGCCTTACATGTGTGTGTGATACCTAGAGCTCACCACCACCTTGTGTGCATATGCCTTACATGAGCATAATACCCACGACTCACCACCAGCTTGTATGCATATGCTTTACATGAGCATAATACCCACGACTCACCACCCACTTATATGCATATGCTTTACATGTATATGATACCCATGACTCACCATCACCATGTGTGCATATTCCTTACATGTGCACGATACCCATGACCCACCACCACCTTCTATGCATATGCCTTACATGTGTATATCAATGACTCACCATCACCTTGTGTGCATATGCCTCATATGTGCATAATACACACAATTTGCCACCACCTTGTGTGCACATGCCTTACATGTCTGATACCCACAACTCATCACTACCACTTGTGCATACCCATTACCTGTGTATGATACCCACGACTCACCACCACTTTGTGTGTATATGCCTTACATGTGTATGATACACTTGACTCACCACCACATTGTGTGCATATGCCTTACATGTGTATGATTCCCTAGACTCACCAACACCATGTGTGCATATACATTACCTGTGTATGATACCCACAACTCAGTACCAACTTGTGTGCATAGGCCTTACATGTGCATAATACCTACAACTTAACACTACCTTGTGTGCATATTTGTTACATGTGTATGATATCCATGACTCACCACCACCTTGTGTGTGTATGACTTACATGTGTATGATACCCATATCTCACCACTACCTTGTGTCCGTATGCCCTCATGTCCAAAATACATAAAAACTCACCAACACCTTGTTTGCATATCCCTTAGATATACAAACACCCTTGACTCACCACCTTGTGTGCATATGACTTGCATGTGCAGACACCCACAACTCACCACCACCTTGTGTGCATATACCTTACATGTGTATGATATCCATGACTCACCACCACCTTGTGTGCATATGCCTTACATGTGTATAATACACACGACTCACCACCACCTTGTGTGCATATGCCTTACATGTTCATGATACCCATTACTCACCACCACTATGTGTGCATATGCCTTACATGTGTATGATACCCATGACTCATCACCTTCTTGTGTGCATATGCCTTACATGTGTATGATACCCATGACTCACCACCAACTTGTGTGCATATGCCTTATATATGTATGATACCCACAACTCACCACCACCTTGTGTGCATATGTTCAATGTGTATGATACCCATGACTCACCACCACCTTGTGTGCCTATGCTTTACATGTGTATGATACACTTGACTCACCACCACATTGTGTGCATATGCCTTACATGTGTATAATACCCAGGACTCACCACCACCTTCTGTGCATATGTCTTACATATGTATGATTCCCTAGACTCACGAACACCATGTGTGCATATACATTACCTGTGTATGATACCCGAAACTCACCACCACCTTGTGTGCATATGCCTTACATGTGCATGATACCCATGACTCACCACCACCTTGTGAGCATATGCCTTACATGTGTATGATACACTTGACTCTCCACCACATTGTGTGCATGTGCCTTACATGTGTATAATTCCCAGGATGCACCATTACCATCTGTGCATATGCCTTACATGTGTATGATACCCCGACTCACCAACACCATGTGTGCATATACATTACCTGTGGATGATACCCACAACTCACCACCAACTTGTGTGCATAGGCCTTACATGTGCATAATACCTACAACTTATCACCACCTTGTGTGCATATGGCTTGCATGTGTATGATACCCATGACTCACCACCACCTTGTGTGCATATGCCTTACATGTGTATGATACCCACATCTCACCACTACCTTGTGTCCGTATGCCCAAATGTCCAAAATACCCAAAACTCACCAACACCTTGTTTGCATATGCCTTAGATGTGCAAACACCCTTGACTCACCACCTTGTGTGTATATGACTTACATGTGCATGATACCCACAACTCACCAACACCTTGTGTGCATATACCTTACATGTGCATGATATCCATGACTCACCACCACCTTGAGTGCATATGCCTTACATGTGCATAATACACACACATCACCACCACCTTGTGTGCATATGCCTACCATCTGCATGATACCCATGACTCACCACCACCTTGTGTGCATATGCTTTACATGTGTATGATACTCACAACTCATCACCACCTTGTGTGCATATGCCTTACATGTGCATGATACCCAGGACTCACCACCACCTTGTGTGCATATGCCTTGTACATGTATGATACCCACAACTCACCACCACCTTGTATGGATATGCCTTACATGTGTATGATACCCACGACTCACCACCACCTTGTGTGCATATGCCTTACATGTGTATGATACACATGACTCACCACCACCTTTTATGCATATGCCTTACATGTGTATGATACCCACAACTTACCATCACCTTGTGTGCACATGCCTTACATGTGTATGATACCCATGACTCACAACACCTTGTGTGCATATGCCTTCCATGTGCATGATACCCATGACTCACAACCACCTTGTATGCATATACCTTACATGTGTATGATACACATGACTCACCACCAGCTTGTGTGTATATGCCTTCCATTTGTCTGATTCCCACAACCCACCACCTCCTTGTGTGCATATACTTTACATGTGTATGATACCCACGACTCACCTCCACATTCTGTGCATATTCCTTACATGTGTATAATACCCACAACTTAGCACCAGCTTTTGTACATATGCCTTACATGCGCATGACACCCATAACTCACCAACAAATTGTGTGCATATGCCTTACATGTATATGATACCCACAACTCACCAACACTTTGTGTACATTTGCCTTACACATGTGTGATAGCCATGACTGACCACCACCTTTTGTGCACATGCCTTACATGTGTAGAATACCCACAAATCACCACCAGCTTTTTTGCATATAGCTTACATGTGTATGATACCCAGGACTCCTCAGCACCTTGTTTGCATCCTTGTATGTATATGCCTTACATGTGTATGATACACATGATCCACCACCATCTTGTGTGAGTATGCCTTATATGTGCATAATACCCACGTCGCACCACCACCTTGTGTACACATGCTCTTAAATGTGCTTGATACCCTCCACTCACAAGCAGCTTGTGTGCATATGCCTGACATGTGCATAATACCCGCAACCCACCACCAGTCACTTTGTGTGTATATGCTTTCCATGTTTATGATACTCATGACTCACCACCACATTGTGGACTTATTCCTTACTTGTGTATGATGCCCACAACTTACCACCACATTGAGTGCATTTGCCTTACATGTGTATGACATGCATGACTCACCACCACCTTGTGTACATATGTCTTACATGTGTATAATACCCACGACTCACCCTCACCTTATGTACATATGCCTTACATGTCTATGATACCCAGAGCTCCCTACCACATTGTGTGCATATGTATTACATGGATATGATACCCACGACTCACCACCACCTTGTGTGCATATGCCTTACATGAGCATAATACCCATGAATCACCAACAGCATATGCGTTACATGTATATAAAACCCGTGAATCACCATCACCATGTGTGCCTATGACTTTCATGTGCAGGATACCCACAACCCACCACCACCTTCTATGCATATGGCTTACATGTATATATCAATGACTCACCACCACCTTGTGTGCATATGCCTTACATGTTTATAATACACATGACTGACCACCACTTTGTATCCATATGCCTGTCAAGTAGATGATACCCACAACTCATCTCCACATCGTGTGCAAATGCCATACAAGTGTATGACACCCACGGCTCACCATCACCTTGTGTGCATATGCCTTACATGTGTATGATACCCATGACTCACATCCATCTTGTGTGCATATGCCTTACATGTATATCTTACCCAGAACTCACTACAACATTTTATGCATATGCCTTACAAAGTGTATGAGACCCATGACTCACCAGCACCTTGAGTGAATATGCCTTACATGTGTATGCTAAACACTAGCATCACCACCAAGTGTGCTGATGCCTTACAAATGTATGATACTCATGACACACAACCATCTTGTGTACATATGCCTTACAAGTGTATGATACCCATGACTGACAATCACTGTGTGTGCATTGGCCTTACATGTGTAAGATACCAACGTCTCCCCACCACCTTATGTGCATAACCTTAGATGTGTATGATAGCCATGACTCATGACCACCTTGTGTGTATATGCTTTAGATGTGTATGACACCAATGACTCACCACCTTCTTGTTTGCATATGCTTTACATGTGTATGATACAGATGACTCACCACCACGTTGTGGGCATATGCCTTGCATGTGTAAGATACCCATGACTCAACACCACCTTGTGTGCATATGCCTTACATGGGCATAATACCTACGACTCACCACAACATTGTATGCACATCTCTTACATGTGCATAATACCCATGACACATGTAACATGTGTATGATACCCATGACTCACCATGAATTTGCTTGCATACACCTTAAATGTGCATGATGCCCACGACTCACCACCACCTAGTGTGCATATGCCTGACATGTGCATAATGCCAACAAAGCACCACCAACTTGTGTACACATGCCTAAAATGTGCATGATGCCCATGACTCACCACCACGTTGTGTGCATATGCCTTACATATGTATGATACCCACAACTCACCACCACTTTGTGAGCATATGCCTTACATGTGTATTATACCTATGACTGACCACCATTTTGTGTGCATATGCCTTACATGTGTATGATACCCACAAATCACCACTGCCTTGTGTGCATATACCTTACATGAGCATAATACCCATGACCCACCACCATCTTGTGTGCACCTAGAATGATGCCACAATACAGTGATAAGATGATCAGCTTTAATAATTGGCTTAAATTCTGGTGTCATTCAAAGGGGATCCAATGTCTGTCTGCCTGGGATGACATGCTTGACAAGCCACGCTGCTTCGCAAGGGACGGCTTGCACCTGTCACCCCTGGGCTTCCGGATATTGGCAAAGGCTCTTGCCACCCCCATAGTGCCTTTTTTAGGCAAGGCTCAAATTCTAAACCTACCACCCTAGAACACCAAAAAGGAAAAAAACTAAGGGTAATGCTGCTCAATGCCAGAAGTCTCAATCTCAAGATGCATGCACTCGAGGCCCTTCTCAATATGGAGAACATCGATGTCTGTGCTGTGACAGAAACCTGGTTCAAGGCTCCTGAGAGCACCCTAGCACTAACAGGTTTCACCTCATATCATGCCCGCCCCAAAATCCGGACAACACCAAGAAAGGAGGGTGTCCATATTCATAAAGGACACCCACACCTCAAGGTTGGTGGCAATGCACGATGCATCGGAGACCATCCAGGTGCAATTAACCATAGGCAAGACTGCTCTGCAATTTGTAGCATGTTACAGGCCACCCTCTCAAACTCAGGAACCTCACATGGCCTTCCTGAAAACATTGAGGGATAAATGTATCTCCAAACACCATCATACTAGGTGACTTCAACTACCCTAATATAGACTGGGAACACTACTCAAGCCCGAACACTCTAACCCAAAGATTCCTGGAGTTCATAAACTCAAATGCCATGGAACAACTAGTCACCATCCCCACAAGAGGTGAAAACATACTTGATCTCATCATCACGAACATGGGATCAAAATGTTCAACACCGAAGTATACCCCCCACTGGTGAGAGCAGAACATAAACAAACGTCGCTGGGGGACCACATCCCGCCCCCACCTGAAACAAAAAGACCACAGTGAAAACTTCTCAAAAGCCGATTTCACACTTCTAAAACTAGTGTGGTCTCCTTTAAGGCCCCTGAGCCAGTGGTAAACATTACTCAAACCGCTGAATCACTTACAAATGCCTTCTACCAGCACCTACAGGACTGCATGGATCAGGCAATCCCAAACAAAACTAAGACTCTCTGTACCAAAGGCAAGCGTCCAGTCTGGTGGACCCCAGCCATAAACAAGCTCTACAACAAAAGGAGGAAGCTACTACAAGATAGAGCAAAATCCTTGAAAGGTAAGACACCTTTGATCATTATAAGTAAAAACTAAGAGCTCTCATAAAATCATCAAAGGCAAATTTTGAGAGAAAAATCGCCAAGGACTCTAAAGACAATCATAAGGCCTTCTTTAGCTATGTTAGAAACCTAGGAGGAAACTCCCAGATATGCTCAGAATTAGTTCAAAATGATGTGAAAATTACTGAACCTACACACATTGCTAACATACTGGCTGACAGGTTCAGTGCAAACTTCCCCCTCCCCAAAAGGAGAGATATCTATTCCAGAGGATTGTAGCCCCCAAACATCTCCAACGCCCAGGTGAGAACTGCCCTCACTAAGGCAAAAACACAGCATCCATGGGACCGGATGGTGTCCCCGGCTGTGTGCTTCATGAACTCAATGAGGAATTAAACCCACAGTTAGGACAGCTGTTTAATCTTAGCCTCACCTCAGGATACGCACTCAAGGAGTGGCGACGGCGACTGTGGTCCCACTTCATAAGGGCGGTGCCTCCACAGACCCTGGAAATTACCACCCCATTAGCTTGACAAGCCTTATCTGCAAAGCCATGGAGAGGATCATAATGGAACTCATAAATAAAGACATAGGGAACTTGCAGACTTTTGGATCCAACCCAGTTTGGCTTTGTCAAAGGCAGATCCTGCCTCTTAAACTTGGTTGACTTTTTCGAGACAGTCACCAAGGCCATTGATGAGGAAAGGCAGTCCATACAGCCTACCTCGACCTGGCAAAGGCCTTCGACACAATACCCCACTCAGGTATCATCGAAAAACTCATCAGCTTGAATGTAAACCCATACATCACAAGATGGGTTGCAAACTGGATAAGCGACAGAACCCACAGGGTCAGAGTTGCTGGAGCCATGTCAGACTCAAAGCCTGTCACAAGTGGTGTCCCACAGGGCTCAGTCCTGGGTCCACTCTTGTTCGGCATCTACTTTTCTGAAGTACAAGCAAACACAGGAGGGTTATGGCTGACAAAGTTTGCAGATGACTGCAAACTGGGCGTCATAGTCAAAAACACATCTGACACAGATATCCTCCAGAAAGGCCTCACAGAAACGGATAACTGGTGCCAGAGCCATGGCCTGAAGTTAAACGCCAAAAAATGCATAGTCATACCCTTCGGGAAAAACAAGGTTACCCCTAGCTACCATATAGGTGACAATCCACTGAGCACAGAAAAAGTCATCAGGGATCTGGGGACCCAAGTTGACAGTAGTCTTTCGTTTGACACTCATGTTGCTAAAGTAGTTAGGAAAACCTTCTATATCACCCACCTGATCATGAAGGGATTCACATCTAGATCAAGGGAGGTCATCGTCCCCCTGTACTTATCACTCATTAGACCTATGATTGAGTACAATGCCCGTTCGAATGTATCTGACCAGACACCTGATGCAGCTTGAAAGGCCCCAAAAGTTCCTCACCAAAAGGATAAAGGGTCTTAAAATATGTCTTATGCTGCCCGACTGAAAGAACTCCAGCTTTATTCAGTCTCATACCGCTTGCTCAGAGGTGACCTGTGCCTGACATATAAGGCCATGTCAAACCCAGATTTGATGAATATGCTTCACCTCAAAAATCTAGATCCCTCAGAACCACAAGGGCGGAGACTTAAACCTTGACACGGTTATAAATAGAACGTGCTGGAGGGACAGATTCATCACCCAGAGACTCCCTATGCTGTGGAACAAAATCCCGGTACATGTGAGGCAGAGCACCTCGCTGGCCTTGTTCAAGTGGAATCTTGACCAATGGATGGGAGATCGCAGATATACCCCAGGGATTACTTCAGTGTCACTGCTTGACAGAGGCACAGAAAAATGATAGGCATAGTTTTTATTCAAACTAAAGGGGTGGCGAAAGCCACATAACTATGGGCTAGGCTTATAAATGCCCTTGGGCAGATAGCCTAGTATGAACCTATGAACCTATGAACCTATATGCCTAATATGCGTATGATGCCCACAGCTCACACCACCTTCTATGCATATGCCTTACATGTGTAGAATACCCATGATTCATCACCACCTTGTGTGCATATGCCTTACCTGTGGATGATACCCACGACTCACCACCACCTTGTGTGCATATGCCTTACATGTGCATAATACCCATGACTCCCCATCACCTTGTGTGCATATGTCTTCCATGTGCATAATGCCTACAACTTACCACCACATTGTGTGCATATGCCTTATATGTGTATGATACTCATGACTCACAATGGCCTTGTCTGCGTACTCTGTAAATGTGAATGATACCCACGACTCGCCACCACCTAGTGTGCATATGCCTTACATGTGCATGATGTCCACGACTCAGCATCACATTGTGTGTATATGCCTTACATGTGCATAATACCCATGACTCCCCATCACCTTGTGTGCATATGTCTTCCATGTGCATAATGCCTACAACTTACCACCACATTGTGTGCATATGCCTTATATGTGTATGATACCCATGACTCACAATGGCCTTGTCTGCGTACTCTGTAAATGTGAATGATACCCACAACTCACCACCACCTTGTGAGCATATGCCTAACATGTGTATGATACCCATGACTGACCACCACCTTGCGTGCATATGCCTTACATGTGTATGATACCATGACTCACCACTGCCTTGTGTGCATATGTCATACATGAGCATAATATCCATGACCCACCACCACCTTTTGTGCAAATGCCTTATGTGTGTATGATGCCTACAGCTCACACCACCTTCTGTGCATATGCCATACATGTGTATGATGCCCACAACTCACCTTCACCTTGTGTGCATTTGCCCTACATGGGTATGATATGCATGATTTACCATCAGCTTGTGTGCATATGCCTTACATATGTATGTTACCTTGGACTCACCACCACCTTGTGTGCATATGCCTTACATTTTCATGATACCCACAGCTCACCAAAACATTGTGTGTATATGCCTTACATGTGTATAATACCAACGACTCACAACTACCTTGTATGCATATGCATTAAATGTGCATGATACCCATGACTCACCATCACCTTATGTGCATATGCCTTGCATGTGCATAAAACCCACAACTCACCACCACCTTGTGTGCATATACCTTACATGTGTCTGATACCCACGGCTCACCACCAACTTGTGTACATATGCCCTACAAGTCTATGATACCCATGACTCACCACCAGATTGTGTGCAAATGCCTTACATATTTAAGACACCTATGACTCCCCCCACCTTGTTTGCATATGCCTTACATGTGTTTGATACGCACAACTCACCACCACCTTGTATAAATATGCCATATATGTGTATGATACACACAGCTCACCATCACATTTTGTGCATACGCCTTTCATGAGTATGATACCCATGAGTCACCACCTCCTTTTATGCATACACCTTACATGTGTATGATATCCATGACTCACCATCATGTATGCAAATGCCTTACATGTGCATGATACACAAGGCTCACCACCACCTTGTGTGCATATGCATTCTACTCAGGCAGCGTAGTCTGGATAGAGGCCTGCTGTTATCCAGGCCTGGTTGTTGTGTTTGTTGAGTTTCCTATGTTTCTGGCAGCCATCTTTTGCTGATAGTGTCTTGTGCCTGACATTCTCTAGCACAAATGATTGGTTGAAGGAGCAATGGCTAGCAGAACTGGGTAGTAATTTGAGCTTCTAGATTCTTCCATCTTTTCTAGTATGAAAACCCTGTGTCTGTAGGGGGCTGCGCTTGTTTTTACCAAGCTGAGGAGTGGTGATTCATCACTGTGACAAAGCAGAATTTGCCTAAGACTCCAACAGCAGAATAACTTCTTTCTTACATTTATTTAATTGAATTGCATTTCTTAACACTTATAATTGTGCTAATCTGATGAAGCATGTTTTTACATGTGAAAGCACTTATCCGTTGAATATACAATAAATTTAACTGAATTTTTTGAGCCTGGTGGTCCTGCCTTGTGTTTTTACCTTGGATTCTTCACAATTGCTTGGCTTGGACCTTTGGGTAGCAGGATACTTTTTTGCTCTTTTAATGTGCTATACACTAATCTACTACACCATGTGTGGGAACGAACATCAGGTGGCAGACTGCCAGGGCACTCCTATTGGTTTGTCTTGTAAAGGTTCCAGTGCTATTACCCTAGTGCACACCTATGAACCTATGAACCTATGTGCATGATACCCATGACTAACCACCACCTTGTGTCCATACGCTGTACATGTGTATGATACCAACAAATGAACACCACCTTGCATGCATACGCCTTACATGTGTATGATACCCATGACCACCACCACCTTGTGTATATATGCTTTACAAGTGCATTATACTCATGACTCACCACCACCTTGAGTGCACATGCTTTGCATGTGCATGATACCCATGACTCACCACAACCTTGTGTGAATAAGGCTTACATGTGCATGATACCCATGACCCAGCACCACATTGTGTGCATATGACTTACATGTGTATAATACCTACTACTCACCACCACATTGTGTGCATATGACTTAAATGTGTATAATACCCACAACACACAACTGCTTTGTGTGCATATGTCTTACATGTGTATGATACTCACGACTCACCATCACTGTGTGTGCATATGCCTTACATGTGTATAAAACCCACAACTCACCACCAGCTTGTGTGCATATGCCTTATATGTTCATAATATAAATGACTCACCACCACCTTGTGTGGATATGCCTTACATGTGTAAGATAACCCATGGCTCACCACCACCTTGTGTGCATATGCTTTACATGTGTCTCATACACACAACTCACAAGCACCTTGTGTGCACATGTCTTACATGTGCATAATACCCAAAAGTCACCACCACCTTGTGTGCAGATGCCTTACATGTGCATAATAACCACAACTCACCACAACCATGTGTGTCCATCCCTTACATGTGCATAATACCCACGACCCACCTCCACTTTGCGTGCATTTGCCTTACATGACTCAGCATCACCTTGGGTGCCTATGCCTTACATTTGTATGATACTCATGACTCACCATCACTGTGTGTTCATATGCCTTATATGTGCATAATACCCATGACTCACCACCACTTTGTGTGCATATGCCTTATATGTGCATGATACCCACAACTCACAACCACCTTCTAAGCATATACCTTACATGTGTATGATATCATTGACTCACCACCATCTTGTGTGCATATGCCATAGATGTGTATAATACCCACATCTCACCACCACCTTGAATGCATATTCCTGACAAGTGTATGATATCCACAGCTGACAGCTACCTTGTGTGCACATGCCTTACATGTTTATTATACCCATGATTCATCACCACCTTGTTTGAAGATGCCTTACATGTGCATAATACCCAGGACTCACCACCACCTTGTGTACATATGCCTTATACATGTATGATCTAAATGACTCACCACCACCTTGTGTGCATATGCTTTACATGTGTAAGATACCCACAACTTCCCACCACCTTCTCTGAATATGCCTTACATGTGTATGATACCCATGGCTCATCACTGACTAGTGTGCATTGGCCTTACATGTGCATAATACACACCACTCACCACCACCTTTTGTGCATATGCCTTACATGTGTATGATATCAATGACTCACCACCACCTTTTGTACATATGCCTTACATGTGTATGATATCAATGACTCACCACCACCTTGTGTGCATATGCTTTACATGTGCATAATACCCGTGACTCACCACCACCTTGTATGCATTTGCCTTACAAGAGTATGATACCCACAACTCACCACCACCTTGTGTACATATGCCTTACATGTGTATGATACCCACGACACAGCAACACCTTGTGTGCATATGCCTTACATGTATCTGATACCCATAAATCACCACCAACTTGTGTACATATGCCTTACAAGTCTATGATACCCATGACTCACCACCACATTGTATGAAAATGCCTTACATATTTAAGACAGCCATGACTCACCACCACCTTGTATGCATATGCCTTACATGTGTAGGATACACACGACTCACCACCAACTTGTCTGAATATGCCTTACATTTGTATGATAACCACAGCTCACCACCACGTTATGTGCATATCCCTTATATGAGTATGATACCCACGACTCATCACCACCTTGGATGCAAATGCCTTAAATGTGTATGATATCCATAACTAACCACCACTTTGTGTGCATATGCCTTACATATGTATGACATGCAAGGCTCACCACCACCTTGTGTGCATATGCATTCTACTCAGGTAGCTTAGCCTGGATAGTGGCTTGCTGTTAACCAGGCCTGGTTGTTGTGTTTGTTGACTTTCCTGTGTTTCTATTGCCATCTTCTGCTGATGGTGTCTTGTCTTCTCTGTTAAGTGAGAATAACTGGGTTGCCTGACATTCTCTAGCACAAGCGATTGGTTGAAAGAGCAGTTGCTACCAGGACTGGGTAGCAATTTGAGCTTCTAGATTCTTCCACCTTTTTTAGTATGAAAAATGTGTGTCTGTAGGGGACTGTGCTTTCTTTTACCAAGTTGTGGAGTGGTGATTTATCACTGGGATAAAGCAGAAATTGTCTAAAACTCCAACAGCAGAATAACTTATTTCTTAGATTTATTTCATTGAATTGCACTTCTTAACATTTATAATTGTGCTATAAATTAATCTACTAAATAGTGTATGTGAACTAACATCAGATGGCACACTGTCAGGACACTTCTATGGGCTAGTCTTGTAAAAGCTTCAGGGCTATTAGCCAAGTACACACCTATGAACCTATGAACCTATGTGCATGATACCCATTACTAACCACCACCTTGTGTCCATACGCCTTACATGTATATGATACCCATGACCAACTACTACCATTTGTATATATGCCTTACAAGTGTATTATACCCATGACTCAAAATCTTGTGTGCACATGCTCTATATGTGCAGTATACCCACTACTAACCACCACCTTGTGTGAATATGCCTTACATGTGCATGATACCCACAACTCATCACTACATTGTATGCATATGCCTTAAATGTGTATAATACCCACAACTCACAACCACTTTGTGTGCATATGTCTTACACGTGCATGATTCCCAAGACTCATCATCACCTTGTGTGCCTATGCCTTACGTGTATGATACTCACGACTCACTATCACTGTGTATATGCCTTACATGTGCATAAAACCCATGACTCACCACCACCCTGTGTGCATATGCCTTACATCTGTAAGATTCCCATGGTTCACCACCCCCTTGTGTGCATATGCCTTACATATGTATCATACACACAACTCACCACCACCTTGTGTGCACATGCATTAAATATGCATAATACCCATGACTCATCACCACTTTGTGTGCATATGCCTTGCATGTGTATGATACACATGACTCATCACCAGCTTATGTGCATATAACTTACATGTGCATGATACCCACAACTCAACACCACCTTGTGTGAGCATGGCTTACATGTGTATCATACTTACAACTCACCAGCTTGTGTGCATATCCCTTACATGAACAGAAAACCCACGACTCAGCATAACCTTGTGTGCATATGCCTTACATGTGCATAATACCCATGACTCACCACTACTTTGTTTACATATGCCTTATATGTGTATGATACCCATGACTCATCACCACATTCCAAGCATATACCTTACATGTGTATGATATCATTGACTCACCACCACCTTGTGTGCATATGCCATAGATGTGTATAATGCCTATGTCTCACCACCACCTTGTATGCATACGCCTTACAAGTGTATAATGCCCACAACTGACAGACATCTTGTGGGCACATGCCTTACATGTGCATTATACCCATGATTCACCACCACCTTGTGTGAACATGCCTTACATGTGCAAAATACCCAGGACTCACCACCACCTTGTGTGCATATGCCTTACATGTGTATGATATCATTGACTCACCAGCAACTTGTGTGCATATGCCTTACATGTGCATGATACCCACGACTCACCACCACTTTCTAAGCATATACCTTACATGTGTATGATATCATTGACTCACCACCACCTTATGCACATATGCCATAGATGTGTATAATGCCTACGTCTCACCACCACCTTGTATGCATAAGCCTTACAAGTGTATGATACCCACAACTGACAGACACCTTGTGGGCAAATGCCTTACATGTGCATTATACCCACAATTCACCACCATCTTGTGTGAACATGCCTTACATGTGCATAATACCCATGACTCACCACCACCTTGTGTGCATATGCCTTACATCTGCATGATAACCACAAATCACCACCACCTTGTGTGCATACACCTGACAAGTGTATGATATCCATGACTCACTACCACCTTGTGTACATATGCCTTATAAGTGTATGATCCAAATGCCTTACCACCACCTTGTGTGCATATGCCTTACATGTGTAAGATACACATGACTCACCACCCCCTTTTGTGTGCATATGCTTTACATGTGTATAACAGGCACGGCTCACCACCACATTATGTGCATACACCTTCCATGAGTATGATACCCACGACTCACCACCACATTGTATGCATATGCCTTAGATGTGTATCATACGCAAGGCTCACCACCACCTTTTGTGCATATACATTATCCTCATGTAGCTTAGCCTGGATAGTGGCTTGCTGTTAACCAGGCCTGGTTATTGTGTTTGTTGAGTTTCCTGTGTTTCTGCAGCCATCTTCTGCTGATGGTGTCTTGTCTTCTCTGTTAAGTGAGTGTAACTGGGTTGCCTGACATTCTCTAGCACAAGTGATTAGTGGAAAGAGCAGTTGCTAGCAGGACTGGGTAGTAATTTCAGCTTCTAGATTCTTCCACCTTTTCTAGCATGAAAACTGCATGTCTGTGGGGAGCTATGCTTATTTTTACCAAGTTGTGGAGTGGTGATTTATCACTAGGACAAAGCAGAAATTGCCTAAGGCTCCAAGAGCAGAATAAAGTCCTTCTTACATTTATTTCATTGAATTGCACTTCTTAACACTTATAATTGTGCCATAAACTAATCTACTACATTGTGCATGTGAACTATTTTATTTTATTTATTATTTTATTTTACATTTGTTGACCGGGATCGTCCGACTGGATACATGTCCATTTTCAGCGGAGGCCCGGGGAGAAAAGCTCCATAATGTCAGAAGGTTACATACATGTTCAATATTACATATTATTACATTTAGTAGTCCAGTTAAGGAGAAAGATATACAGTATATATCATAACAAAAACAATCTAGCAATAGCTATCCAAAAAAAAAAAAAAATACATTGGTTCCTATACAAATATTATAAAGCATGTTAGGTTAAAGAACAATAGCAGCCTTTGAGCTTGAGTACTATACAATGTTCTGGTTTAAGGTTATAGGTTCATACCTTAGGTTGTCTTTTTAACAGAGGGTTAGGGGTTACAGATATGATTAGAGATTGGACAAGGAAAAATTGTGTTCGGTCTTTTGAAGATAAAAGTTAAGTTGTTAAACTAGGATAAGTATGGGGAGAAAGAGATCTAGGTTAAGTGAGGAGAGCTAATCTGGGTTAGAGCACTGGCAAAGCCAATGCGACTTAAAATAGAGTTTTAGTTTCTTTTTGAATTGGTCCAGGGAGGTAGTAAGAGTAAGGTTACAGGGGAGGGAGTTCCATATTTTTCCAATGACATTGGCAAACAGAGAGTCACCCCCTGAGTTATGGGATTTGATTGTTTGGACAAGTTGCCTATTTGATGAGCAAAGACAGCTTAGATTGGAATAGGGAAGAATTAAATTTTTCAGTGCAGGAGTGTTATCAGGTTGTTTGAGAATTTTAAAAGCTTCTATGAGTTGGTTCATCTGGAGAAGGTTAGGTAGTTCTATCCAGCCTAGGTTTTTTAGGTTAGTGCAGTGGTGAGTTCTATAGGGCATACCAGTTGCAAATCTGGCAATGTGATTATAGCAAGATGAGAGTTTGTTTAGGTCGGATTTGTTAAGGTTAGTAAGCACAGGAGAGGCATAGAGAAGGGTAGAGAAAAGACGTGAGCGGGAAATGGCCACTTTGGCAATTGGAGTTAGGAAAGTTTTAATCCTGTACAATGACCCGAGTTTCTTGTTTACTGTTTTAATGGTATGGTTAATGTGCATGTCGAATTTAAGTTTATTGTCTATGGTAACTCCAAATAGTTCAGTATAGGAGTCTGGGGAGATGATAGTCCCATTGTTGGATTGTATGGTAAATGATATGGGAGAGGCTTTATGGGTTGGATGGAAGAGTAGTAGTTTGGTTTTGTTTGGGTTCAAGATCAAATGACGACGCCCTGATAGCCAATTTTCTACTGCAGTAAAAATGTGCTGGGTTGTAGATAGCAAATTAACTGGGGAAGTATCAGAACATACTAATGTAGAGTCGTCTGCATATTGAATACAAGAGGCCTCAGGGATGACTGTATAGAGGTCATTGATAAAGACTGAAAAGAGAAGAGGTCCTAATATAGAGCCTTGAGGAACCCCTATGGTATTAGATAATAGGCGCGAGAGCTTATTCTGCCAGAGTACTGCTTGTTGCCTATCAGACAGGTAAGCATAAAACCAGTTTATGGCTTGGTTGTCTAAGTTCAGGGTTTTCAAAGTGTGGAGTAGTAGCTGGTGGTCAATCATATCGAAGGCTTTAGACAAGTCCAAAAAGAGAGCCGAGGATATTCTTTTATCATTCCGGTTATGGTTAATAGTGTCGGTAAAAAACCTTGTGTACACATGCCATACATATGCAAAATACCCACAACTCATCACCACCTTGTATGTATATGTCTTACATCTTCATGATACCCACAATTCACCACCACCTTGTGTGCATATGCCTTACATGTGCATGGTAGTCAAGACTAACCATCACCATGTGTGCATATACCTTACATGAGCATGATACCCACGACTCACCACCACCTTGTGTGCATATGCCTTACAAGTGTATAATACCTATGACATACCATCACGTTGTGTGCATGTGCCTTACATGTGTAAGATAACCAAGACTTAACACCACCTTCTGCGAGGGTCTATATTTTTATCTCAAAGTTATGCAACATCGCATGCAATATGCTTGACACCATATTACCGAAGCTCCGTAACTTCAAAAATAAAAAAAAAGTTTGAAACATCAAATACTTAGCCTTACAAATGTATGATACCCATGACTCATCACCAAGTTGTGAGCATATGCCTTACATGTGTATGATACCCAGGACTCACCATCACCATTGTGTGCACATGCCTATCATGTGGCATGATAACCACAGCTCAGCACCACATTTTGTACATATGTATTACATGTGTATGATACCCACGACTTATCTCCACCTTGTTTGCATATGCCTTATATCTGCATAATACCCACTGCCTACCACCACCTTGTATGCACATGCCTAACAAATGTATGATAGCCATGACTCACCACCACCTTGTTTATGTATGCCTTACAAGTGTATGATACAAGTGACTCACAACCACCTTGTGTATTTATTCCTTAGATGTGTGCAATACCCTTGACTCACCACCACCTTGTGTGCATATGCCTGAGATGATTATGACACTCAAGCCTCACCACCACCTTGTGTGCATATATCTGACGTGCATAAAACCTACGACTCCGCACCACCTTTTGTGCACATGACTTAAATGTGTATAATACCTACGACTCAGCAGCACCTTGTGTACACATGCCTTACATGTGTATCAAAGCCATAACTCCCCACCATCTTGTGTGCATATGCCTTACAAGTGTATGATACCTACGACATACCATCATGTTGTGTGCATGTGCATTACATGTGCAGGATACCTGCAACTCACCACCACCTTGTGTGCATATGCCTTTCATATGTATGCTACCCTTGACACACCGCCACCTTGTGTGCATATGCCTGACACGTTTATGACACTCACGACTCACCACAAACTTGTGTACATATGTCTGACATGTGCATAAAACCCATGACTCAACACGACCTTGTGTGCATATGCCTAAAATGTGCATAATACTCATGACTCAGCATCACCTTGTATGCACATGCCTTCCACATGTATCAAAGCCATGACTCCCCACCACCTAGTGTGCATATGCCTTTCAAGTGTATGATACCTATGACATACCATCACATTGTGTGCATGTGCCTAACATGTGTAAGATTCTCACAACTCAACACCACTTTGTGTGCATATGCCTTACATGTGCATGATACCCACGACTCACCATTACCTTGTGTGCACATGCCTTACATGTGCACGATACCCACGATTCAACACCACCTTGTATGCATATGCCTTACATGTGTATGATATCAATGACTCACCACCACCTTGTGTGCATATGCCTTACATGTGCATCATACCTACGACTCACCACCATCTTGTGTGCATATGCCTAAATTGTGCATGATACCCATGACGTCCTACAACTTTGTATGCATATGCCTTAAATGTGTGATTTCCAGAACTCACTACCACCTTGTGGGCATATACCTTACATTTCCATCATGCTCACAACTCACCACCACCTTGTGTGAATATGCCTTACATGTGTATAATACTTACGACTCACCACAACCTGGTGTGCACATATCTTACATGTCTATGACACCCTTGACTCACCACTACTTTGTGTGAGTATGCCTTATACGTGTAGGATACCCACGACTCACCACCAACTTGTGTGCATATGCCCACATGTGCATAATGCCCACGACTAACCACCACCTTGTGTGCATATGCCTTATATGTGCATAATACACATGACTCACTACCACCTTGTGTGCATATGCCTTATATGTGCATGATGCCCATGACTCCCCACCACCTTGCATGTGTATGCCTTACATGTGTATGATACCCAAGACTCACATCCACCTTTTGTGAATATTCATTACATGTGTTTGATACACATAACCCACCACCTCCTTGTGTGCATATACCTTGCATGTGTATGATACCCACAACTCACCACCACTATGATACCCATAGCCAACCACCTCCTTGTGGGCATATGCCTTGCATGTGCATGTTACCCACGACTCGCCACAACCTTGTGTTCTAATGCCTTACATGTGTATGATACTCATGACTCACCACCACCCTGTGTGCACATTGCCTTACATGTGCATGATACTCATGGCTCACTGCAATATTGTGGGCATATGCCTTACATGTGCATGATACCAACAACTCACCACCACCTTTTGTGCATATGCATCAACTGTGCATGCTACCAAAGACTCACCACCAGCTTGTGTGCATATTCCTTACATGTGCATGATACACACGACTCACTACCACCATGTATGCATATGCCTTATATCTGTATGATACCAGCAACTCACCACCACCTTGTGTGCGTACCCACAACTCACCACTATCTTGGATGCATATGCCTTACATGGGCTTGATAACCATGACTCAACACCACCTTGTGTTCATATGCCTTACATGTGCATAATACCCACGACTCACCACCATCTTGTGTGAATATGCCTTACATGTGCTTGATACCCATGACTCAACACCACCTTGTGTTCATATGCCTTATGTGTATGAAACACACAATCCACCACCACCTTTTGTGCATATGCATTACATGTGTATCATCATCATCATCATCTTCTCTTGGCTGTTCCCATTAGGGGTCGCCACAGCGGATCATCCATTTTCATTTCTTCCTGTCCTCTGCGTCTTGCTCTGTCACACCAACCACCTGCTTGTCCTCACTCACTACATCCATAAACCTTATCTTAGGCCTTCCTCTTTTCCTCCTACCTGGTAACTTCATCCTTAGCATCTTTTTCCCAATATACTCAGCATCCTTCCTCAGCACATGTCCAAACCAATGTGCGTATGATACCCATTATTCTCTAACACCTTATGTGCACATGCCTTGCATGTGCATGATACCCACCACTTACCATAGCCTTGTGTACATATTCCTGATGTGCATAATAACCACAACCCATCACCACCCACCTTGTGTGCATTTGCCTTACATGTGCATGATACCCATGACTCACCACCACCTTGTATGCATATGCCTTACATATGTATGATACCCACAGCTCACCACCACATTGTGTGCATATGCCTTATTTGGTTAAATATCCATGACTCACCATCAACTTGAGTGTGTATGCCTAACATTTCTCTGATACAACACAACTCACCATCTCCTTGTGTGCATATGCCTTGCATGTGCATGATACCTACAGCTCACGACCACATTGTAAGCATATGCCTTACATGTGTATGCTACCTGCAACCCACCACACCTTGTGTGCATATGTCTTACATGTGCATAATACCCACTATTCACCATCACCTTGTGTGCATATACCTGACATGTGTATGATACACATAACCCACCACCACCTTGTGTGCATATATCTTACGTGTATGATACCCACTTCTCACTACCACATTGTGTGCATATGCCTTACATGTGTATGATACCCACAGCTCAGCACCACATTTTGTGCAAATGTATTACATGTGTATGAAACTCATGACTCATCTCCACCTTGTGTGCATACGCCTTATATCTGCATAATAACCACGACTGACCACCACCTTTTATGCATATGCCTTACATGTGTATGATACCCATGACTCGCCATCACCTTATATGCATATGCCTTACATGTGCATGATACCACGACTCGCCACCACTTTGTGTGTGTATGCCTTACATGTGTGTAATACTCAAGACTCACCACCACCTTGTGTGTATATGCCTTACATGTGTATGATATCCATGTCTCACCACCACCTTGTGTGCATATATCTTACATATGTATGATACTTATGACTCACCACGACCTGGTGTGCACATATCTTATATGTCTATGACACCCATGACTCACCACTACCTTGTGTGAGTATGCCATATACGTGTATGATACCCACAACTGACCGCCAGCTTGTGTGCATATGCCTTAAATGTGCATAATATAGCAATAACCCACGCCTGGGTGTGGCTAATGCTGGATTTACCCATGGTTGGCGTGGTTTGGTCCCAAGTGCGAAGCCCGAGGGACCAAACAAAGCCAACCGTGGGTAAATACAGCATTACCCACACCCAGAAGTGGGTTATTGCTATTATACCATGACATTATTTAAGAAAAGAAACTATTACTTTTTTTAAATAATGGCATAGTATAATGCCTGTTTACTGCCCTTCCGCAGATGTCTGGCATCCACGGCAGTTCTGATGTACTGCGCGCCTGTGCAGTACATCAGAGTTGTATAGCAACGGAGAAAGCAAGATCTCCGTTGCTTTTTATTTTGCTATGTTAAATGGGTTTAACATAGCGAGACAGTTTGAAAGAAGCAACGGAGATGTCCGTTGCTTATTTTAAACTGTCTCGCTATGTTAAACCCATTTAACATAGCGAAATAAAAAGCAACGGAGATCTTGCTTTCTCCGCTGCTTTTTAAACCTGTCTCCCTATGTTAAATGGGTTTAGCATAGTGAGACAGCTTTAAAATAAGCAATGGAGATCTCTGTTGCTTATTTTAAAGCTGTCTCGCTATGTTAAACCCATTTAACATAGCGAGATAGTGTTTTAAAAGTAGAGTTATACTAATGGAAAAAAGTCTGGGCAACCGGACCTTTTCCCCTTAGTATAACTTGATTTACAATGTGCACGCTGGCCAATCAGCATGTACGTTTTTGGGGGGTCATGGTATAATACCCATGATTCACCACCACCTTGTGTGCATATGCATTACATGTGTATGATACCCACAACTCACCACCACCTTGTGTGCATATGCATTACATGTATATGATACACATGACTCACCACCACCTTGTGTGTATATACCTTACATGTGTATGACACCCATGATTAACCACCATCTTGTGTGTGTAAGCCTTACATGTGTATGTTACCCATGACTCAGCACCACCTTGTCTGCTTATGCCTTACATGCATATGATACCCACGACTCACCGCCAGCTTTTGTAAATATTCCTTACAAGTGTATAATACCTATAATCCACCACCTCCTTGTGTGCATATATCTTACATGTGTATGATACTCACTTCTCACTACCACATTGTGTGCATATGCCTTACATGTGCATGATACCCAGAACTCACCACCCCTTTGTCTGCATATGCCTTAGATGTGCAGAATACCCATGACTCACCACCACCTTGTGTGCTAATGTCTTACATGTGTATGATACTCATGACTCACCACCACCTTGTGTGCATATGCCTTACATGTGAATGATACCCATGACTCACCACCACATCGTGGGCATATGCCTTACATTTGCGTGATACCAACAACTCACCACCTCCTTTTGTGCATATGCATCCACTGTGCATGATACCAAAAACTCACCACCACCTTGTGTGCATATTCCTTACAATTGCATGATACACATGACTCACCACCACCTTGTGTATGTATCCCATACATTTGCATGATACCCATGAGTCACCACCATCTTTTGTGCATATGCCTTACATGTGCTTGATACCCATGACTCAACACCACCTTGTGTTCATATGCCTTATATGTGAATGATACAGAGGATCTACCATCATCGTCTGTGCATATGCATTACATGTGTATGATACCCATTGCTCTCAACCACCTTATGTGCCCATGCCTTACATGTGCATGATACCCACGACATACCACAGTCTTGTGTGCATATGCCTTATATGTGCATAATAACCACAACCCATCACCACCCAACTCTTGTGCATATGGCTTACATATGCATGATACCAGTGACTCACCACCACCTTGTATGCATATGCCTTACATGTGTATGATACCCACACCTCACCACCACATTGTGTGCATATGTCTTATTTGGATAAGAGATCCATGACTCACCATCAACTTGTGTGTGTGTATGCCTAACATTTGTGTGATACCCACAACTCACCATCCTCTTGATTGCATATGCCTTACATGTGAATGATACCTACAGCTCACCAGCACATTGTATGCATATACCTTACATGTGCATGCTACCCTCAACCCACCACATCTTATGTGCATATGCCTTATGTGTGCATAATACCCATGACTCACCATCAACTTGTGCACACATGGCTTGCATGTGCATGATACCCATGACTCACTACCACCTTGTATGCATATGCCTAACAAATGTATGATATCAATGACTCATACAACTTTGTGTGCATATGCCTTACATGTGCATGATACCCATGATGCACCACCACCTTGTATGCATATCCCTTAAATGTGCAGGATACCAACTACACACCACCACCTGGTGTGCGTATGCCTTACATGTGCATCACACCTATGACTCACCACCATCTTGTGTGCATATGTGTTGCATGTGTATGATGCTCATGACTCACCACCACCTTGTGTGCACATATCCTACATGTGTATGATACCCACGACTCACAACTACCTTGTGAGAGTATGCCTTACATGTGTATGATACCCATGACTCACCATCCCCTTGTGTGCACATATTCCTACATGTGTATGATACCCATGACTCACAACTACCTTGTGTGAGTATGTATTACATGTGTATGACACCCATGCTCACCACTACCTTGTGCACATATGCCTTACATGTGCATCATAACTATGACTCACCACCACCTTGTGTACATATGCTTTGCAAGTGTATGATACCCATGACTCATCACCACCTTGCGTGCATATGCCTTACATATGCATCATACCTATGACTCACCACCACCTTGTGTACATATGCGTTACATGTGTATGATACCCATGACTCACCACCTTGTGTACATATGCTTTACAAGTGTATGATTCCCATGACTCATCACCACCTTGTGTGTATATGCCTTACATGTGTTTGATACCCATGACTCACCATCACCATTGCGTGCACATTCTGTACATGTGTATGATACCCACAGCTCAGCACCACATTTTGTGCATATGTATTACAAGTGTATGAAACCCGCGACTCATCTCCACTTTGTGTGCATATGCCTTATATCTGCATAATACCCATGACTGACCATCACCTTGTATGCATATGCATTACATGGGTATGATACCCATGACTCACCATCACCTTGTGTATATATGCCTTACATGAGTATGAAACCCACAACTCACCACCACCTTGTGATTCCCTATTTTAGTTTTATGCGCATGCGAACTGTAATACATGCCACTTTGTTTACTTAGCTTATTGTAAAGTGTGTCATTCTTATTATGTGGGGAAGACTGATAGGAGTCTAAGGGACCATGTCAGGGAGCACCTTTATGCCATCAGTACCCAGTCAGATGTGAATGCCTTAGCCAAGCAAGTGGGAGCCATAGACTCCACACATAGTTTTAAGTGTTTTTGTTATTGAGACTGTTAATGTTGGTAAACGGGGAGGTGATGTTAAGAATCTGACAGAAATGTCATAAATGAGGTGGATTATCAGGTTAAGAGTCTCAAGAGGGAAAGGACTGAATGACCATGTGTCAATTAAAGCAGCCCTAAATTCTAGGAATCCCTTTTCATAAACGTGTAGATGTAAGTTACCACTTAGAGTGACTTAAACATCATTTAGGTATGTTATGTTTAATGTGAGTGTTCTCCTTTAATGCATTTTTTAGAGTTTTAATTATGTGATTGAATTGTCTCTTTGATTGGATATGACTCGTATTTAAACTACATGTTTTATGGGATGTGTTGTCTGATGAAGTAGTACTTTCTTGAACTGCAAAAGCAGTCAAGAATTAAATGTTTTTTGGTTCTTTTATTGCATTGTGTATTCTTACCACTATTCAAGCCATTTTTTGGTCCATCTCGCTTCTGTGTTGTATTGTTGGATTTTCGTTTGAAGGACCTGTCCTCCAATCCACCTGGTTTTGTGTTCTATTGTCAAAGCACTAATTGCTTCTAGCCCCACTTCATTCCTGAGCTCAACTGACCCAACCCTTACAGCCAATCCTTATCCCAAAATTATAGACCGGGCTTGCCAACTTCCCTTACCTACATTGTTCTAACATGCCAGAAGCTGTTCACCTCAAAGATCTGCTGTGGATATGGGTACATCTCAGCATGAGCCTTACACCATCTTCCCCCAAAATTTCAAGGGCCAGCAAGAGCTCCCCTGATGCAGGCAGAACCGCAATGTTTTCCAGGGATTGGGCCACTCTCTCAGTGTGAATCTATTACAGGGCACCCTGCCCTTTACAAAGTAAAGAGAGCTCTTCCAGAAGTCCACACTGGCTTCTCTAAGATCTTTTGGGTCACTGCACTGAACGCCACAAGGTGCCCATCTCCGCCACTCCTGATTTGGGGAATTGAACTCGCCTATTTTTGAGGACTGACTGACTCATATTCAACTGATGTTCACATGGAACCCTTCTTCACTTCAGCCTTCAAAGCTCCAATTTGAATATTTGCTATACCACCAAGAGCTGCACTCATGGTGGCTCCATCCAAGCCCTCGCCTTGGGCTTCAGTGCTACAGTGGTGGCCCTCCTACTTGCTGTGGAGTAGCCCTTTGATTCCTAGTGCTAGAAATAATGGAGTATGGACCCAACGCTCCAGCTCCATACATTTTCAGGGCTAGTAGATTTGGCAGGTGAGTTGTTACACACTCCTTAGCAGATTCCAACTTCCATGGCCACTGTACTGCTGTCTATATCAAACAACATCTTTTCTGGGATTTGATGAGAGTTGTCATTGGGTCCCTTAACCCGGACCTTTGATGTATGAAGTTTTTACTTGGACAACATCCAGTAGAGTAAGAGAATGTATATTTTTGCTTTGGGTAGATGAAGGGCTGTCGGTTTTACAGAATGCTTTATGTGAGGGTATATAAGGCTGCTGGTGTTTTGTCATATTATCTGATGAAGTAAGTGAAGAAAACATATTGTGGATGCTGCTATCATTAATGCACTTTGGAGAGCCTTTATTGCTGCAATAAAATTGTTTTGGGAAGAATTGCCTGCTTGTGCTTACTTGGTGACATCCAGAGTGCTGAAGGATTGGTTAAGCCGGTGTTTGTTTCATCCCACAGTGCCAGTTCTGTTTACTAAAAGTGTCTACTAGACTCACATTCCACACCCATCTCCAAGTCAGTGAGTCAGACTTCTTACCCATTTAAGCCTGAGAATAGATTGAGACAATTTCATCCCCCAAACACTCTAATTATTTGCTTTACCAGATAAAACGGTGTCCGCCAAGCACCAGCTATCCTGAGGGAAACTTCAGAGGGATCCAGCTACTAGATAGTTACATTAGTCTTTCGCCCCTATACCTAGGTCGGATGACCGATTTACACATCAGGACCACTATGTCCCTCCCCATGGTTTGATGCATATGATCTCCATATTTATTACACATTGTGTGTTACTGTTATAGTAACACCTCAACACAGATGGCTGCACTAATCTTCGTATTGTGATTATCTGTAGCTGCCAATATATGTACCTGCACAGACTGATATTTTACAGTGTAGTTGATCTGGTTTGAGTATGTTGTTTTTGACTGGCATGGGGCCATGTTTGTGTTTTTTTAGTCTAAACTCCACTGCTATTTAAAAGTCACAGTTGCACAACACTTGACTCATAACTTATGAGCTCTGAGCTCTGAGGCATACAGTACTTGACAAGAAGTATGTTGCTGGTTTCTGCTAAACTCTAGAAAAGCTAAGACTTGCATTACAATATCAACTGTTTCAGTACTTAAGTACTTATTTCTTGCATTGTTTTGGTCACAGGTGCATTAATTGAGTCTTTCTTTGTTGAATATCTGTACTTTTTTATCTTTTTTGCAGTATTTAGGTAAAATTGCTACTCTCCCAACAGCAGTGCCAACATTAATCTTTATAGTCGCCGATATCTCGCAGCATAATTCACCTTGTAATCTGTGTCGACTCTGACTTGTCACAGTGTAAGTTTCCCTTAAAATAACCTTACTGTCTAGACAGATATTTTAACTATTAGAGCAACTAGTCTATGCTTAGCTGAGCATTGCTCAAGTTCCTTGCTAAACTGATAACTCTCCTGATGTAATCAAACCTAAAAATAAATATCTGAAGGTCATACTGTTCAATGCTAGAAGTCTTTATTTTTAACAGGAAACATCTTTGTTAAATTATCAGATATGACATAGGCAATCTTATATTTATATAAATTAAAACAAACCATATTGACATAATTCCAGTTGCAAACATAGATTACAAACCACACTGACACAATTGTAGTTGCAAATGTTATACATCACTTACAATCTGTCCAGTCATTCCCAGTCAAACATTACATAGTTCATTCAAATTCTGCCCTCTGTTAAACCTTTTTCCTCCTCTACATGTATTGTTCCTAAAATTCCCATTTTTTTTCCTATGTAATTTGCTCCTACCCCTCTCTAAAAATCCCAATTCCAGCTGTTCACCCCTTTACTATATTGACTACTTCTACTAAAGCTGGTCCAGACTTTGATTTCCAATCCCAAGCAATTGCCTTTTTTTCAGCCACCACAATCAGAATCAACAATTCTTTAATACATCTAGGATATTCCAATTCTGCATCATAGCTTAAAAATCACCCCCTTAGATGCACTAATTTGCTCACCCAGTATCACTAACAAAGCAGTCTGCAGGGAATCTCCAAAGTCTGCCAGCTCATTACATTCCCAGAGAAAATATTCCCAGTTGCATCTTTCTTCCGCATCATGCCTCCAACACTTGCTGTCTACCTGAGGAAAAATTCTTTAGAGTCTACTTGGTGTATAAAAATCCCTAGTAAACACTTCCAAGCAAAGATTATAAATCTGCTAGACTTTGTTGCATATTTGGGAGACATACATATCCCCCCCCCCCATTGTTTCTTTGTAAATTGCTTATCCAGTCTCTCTTCCCAATCCTTTTTAACCTTCTCTGATTGAATCTTTTTTTCAAACCTTTACTGAATTATCACTTGTGACATAGGCAAATTTACATTCATATGAAAGTAACCGCACTATAATTAATAAACATAAACATTTTACTTCACATATATTATTTGTCATATAACATAAGCAGCATTGCATACAATATTCAATTCCCACCTTTTTTCTTTTTTTTAAAGAAGAAACATATTTTTTAAACCATCACTTACTACATAGGCAATCATACATTTATACAAATGAAACAAACCACACCAACACAATCCTAGTTGCAAGCATTTTACATCACAATCCATACTGACACACTCCTAGTTGCAAATATTACACATCACTTATAGTTACAATATTTATATGCTCTACTAATTATTTATTTTTTGATGGCAGCTTCTATTCCAGATTTTACCAAAAGATGCTGACATTTGTGCAGTCACAGAAACCTGGTTCAAAGCTCCAGAGAGCACTCCAGCCTTACCTGGTTACTCATCCTATAACACATTCATACCCCAAACTGTGGCAGCAAAGTCAAAGGAAGCAGAGTTTCAATATATATTAAAGACACACACACCTCCAGGCTGGTCAAACAGTGTGACACACAGGAGACACTCCAGGTGCAAGTTAACCATTGACAAGACCCCAGTTCAAATTATAGCTAGCTACAGGCACCCAAATTTCACTTACAATACTCACTCCACCTATCTGGACCTCTTCAAGTCTGTCAAGAGTCAACCCTTTACTCTTATCCTGGATGACTTTAACTACCCAACCATAGATTGGAAAAAATTCTCTTGAAAGAGCACAAATGCCCAGAGATTCCTTGATTTTATCAATGCAAATGCCTTGGAACAGCTAGTCAAAACCTCTATGAGAGGTGCTAATATCTTGGACTTGGTATTAACCAACATGAGTAACCACTGCAACACCCCTACAGTATCATTCTCCCTGGTAAGATCCGACCATAAAGGGGTCACTTTCAAAATCACCATCTCCCCTGATCCCCCTCTAGCTAGAGTCAATCAAAAAAACTTCTCCAAAGCTGATTACAACCTCCTGTGGGATGGTATAAACAGCTTCACAGCCCCCTACCCCACTGTAGGAACTGGCACCAATGTCCAAATCTACACCAAAGTACTATACAAGCATTTATATAGATGGATTGAATCAGGAATACCCGACAGGACAAAACCATCCTCTACAAGGAAGAGTAAACTTGTTTGGTGGAGATCTGCAATAAATAAACTATATAACAAAAGGAAAAAAATACTGCCCAGGACCAAGAAGGAGCAGATGCCCAACTGGAAGCAATCTCTCCTTACCCTGAAGAAGCAAATAAGAGCACCAATCAAATCATCTAAAGCCACTTTTGAGTCTAAATTGGTCACATCTACTAGAGACAATCATAAGGCCTTCTTCACATATGTCTGAAATCTCAAAGAAAGCACTGAGATCTGTTCAGAACTGGTGGTCAAGAACACCACATACACACATGCTGTAGATATGCCCAGTCTACTGGCTGACAGATTCAGCATAAACTTCTCTCCTCTATCTTCCCCATCAGTAAATCAGGACATCCCTAGGACCTGTGCCCCACCCCTTATCTCTAGGAAACAGGTCATCACTGCCCTCTCAAAGGCAAACAATGCAGTCTCCATGGGACCTGATAACATCCCTGGCTGCATCCTACATGAACTCAGGCATGAACTTGCAGCACCAGTAGGCACCCTATTCAACCCAAGCCTGAGTACTGGCTTTGTCCCAGCTGAACGGAGCATGGCCACTGTCATCCCTTTACACAAAGGTGGAGCATCCACCGATCCAGTAAATTATAGATCCATCAGTCTAACTAGCCTGATCTGCAAGACCATGGAATGGATTATCTTGGACTTCATTAACAAGGACATTGACAACCTCCAAATACTCCACCTCACAAAGTTTGGCTTTGTCAAAGGGAGTTCATGTCTGTTAAATATGATTGACTTCTTTGAGACAGTCACCAAAGCCATGCACAAGGGGAAGATGGTGGATGCCACCTACCTTGACCTGGCAAAAGCCTTCGACACTATTCCCCACTCAGGCATAGTAGATAAACTCTATCAACTAGGCATCAATCCATATGTTACCAGATGGATAGCAAACTGGCTCACTAACAGAACCCACCTAATCAAAATAGGGGAAGCCACCTCAAGCAGTCAACCCATAATGAGCAGTGTAGCCCAGGGATTGGTCTTGGGGGCTCTGTTATTTGGGATATACTTCTCTGAAGTGCAGGCCAAAACCAGTGGACTATGGCTGACCAAGTTTGCAGATGACTGCAAGCTGGGCACAGTCATCATTTCCCCAAGTGATGTGGACGTCCTCCAAGAGGGTCTCACCAAACAAATGACTGGTGCCAGAAACATGGCCTCAAGCTGAATGCAAAAAAAATGCATCATCATCCCCATTGGGGAGAATAGCATCCCCAAATATTATCACATTAATAACAATCAGTAGTGAGGGATTTGGGTACCCGGGTTGATAGCATCCTGACTTTTGACCATCATGTTGCATCCATTGTACAGAAAGCTTTCTACATGACCCACCTCATAAGTAAGGGTATTTCTTCCAGGAACAAAGAGGTCATAACATCCCTGTATTCTTCCCTTATAAGGCCAATGATTGAGTACAATACCTCCTTTGGCATGTACATCACAAAGCACATGCAGTAGTTGGAAAGACCACATAGGTTCCTCACCATGAGAATTCAGGGCCTAAAACATCTACCCTATACAGATAGTCTAAAAGCCCTATCCATCTACTCAGTTTCATACAGACTCCCGAGAGATGACCTTTGTTTGGCATATAAAGCAATCTGAGATCCCACCTTGATGGGAGTGCTGCATATCTACAAGTCAAGCTCCACTCCAACAACCCATATGCATGACCTCTATCTAGTCTGTGATATCAATAGGACTTGTTGGTGGGACAGATTTGTGTCCCAGAGACTCCCCCATCTCTGGAATAGACTCCATCTCCATGTCAAGCAGAGTACCTCATTATCCCTTTTTAAGCACAAACTGGATAACTGGATCAGAAACAAAAAATATACCCCCGGGATTCCAACTATGTCCCTGATGGACAGGGGCTTTGGGTGCTGGCTTGTCTAAACATGGGCTAAACCCTTGGATAGGCTTATTAGGGCCTCAGGGCCAATAGCCTAGTAACCTCCTATGATCTTATGAAAAACTCTACCAGTACTGGTCTTTCATTTAAGACCCTATTGTTTCTTTCTTTTTGTCTATACTCTGATATCAGTCCTTGATAGGGAAGCCAATCTCTAACATCCAGTCCAAATAAATTCTTGATGTCTTCCCATTATATTACTGTTTCCCTCTCTACTTATTTCCTCCTAATACCTTGGTTTCTGCAATAAATTCTGGCCCCCTCTTGCCTATTGTCTGTATCCCTAATCACAGTCATCCCTATTGTCAAAATTTACTTTGTCTATTCTCGTGTTGGCTTAGTTCTCAGAATACTTTCTCTTACTTTATGAATATAATATTCTTTATAATTATTATTCTCCTTAAAGGTCTGCTTCCAAAATCACAGTCTTTCCTTGTTTCTTGAGCTTCCCCCTTTTTCATCATCATCACCATCATCATCATCATCATCCCACTTACAGAAAGCATGATTTCCTTAAACATTTATTATTCTCACTTTTATGTATAACAGCTTTTTTTTGTTAAACATCTAGTTCCAGCTTTTGTGTTGCAAGCAAATATTGTTGGGTGGGTTAATCTTCTATACAGTTGTTTCTTGCCCTATCCATTTGAGCCTATGTCACATCTTACAAAACTTTTTATTTTATTGAAAGTCCTTAAAAACACCCTCAGTACCCCCAAAACCTATTAATTATATAATAACACACAACAATAAGTACATCTTCAAATACTGAAGTTTTACCCTCCTAATAGGAGCAAATGTTCTAAACTGACAGCCACACATACATATTTTAGATAACCTAAAAAGGTTATTCATGCTAAGACTCATGGTACAGTCTGTGCATCTACTAAGTGCTGTCTATCTTTGTCTTCACTTTATAGCTCTCTCAGCTGAGAAAACACTTCAATGCTTTCAGAAAACATTGTCTACACGCAGTTTCTCCTTATCAAATTTTTTCAGTCCAACTATGCATTAATCCTGTCTTCAGAAGGTGTCTGAGGAGAAATGCTCCAACATATATAACATAGTCCAATTAATAAACTACATCATGTTATAATATTAAGTACAGTAACAAATAGAATTGACATACAGGATAAATAAAGTCAGATCAGAAAATCATAGGGTGAATATTAAACAACAGTCATAGGATATTGAGCACCTAGTAAAGTACAATCAGTAGTGATAACCAATGATAAATATGTTAAGCATTTTAAATATGGCAAAAGACCAAGAGAAAAGAAAGAGATTTTCAGTTAGGGGAGGTTAGGAAATGGAGTTAAAGTAGGGCGCTGTCAGAGAATTAACTGGTGCTTTGGCTAATAAGAGAAGGGAGGAAAAGGGGGGAAAAGAGCAAGTGAAGAGAAGAAAGAAGGTAGAAGAAAGAAGGAAGAGAGGTGAGAGAAAGAAAGAGAATGCAGGAGTAACAGGTAGTTTCAGATTGGTGTAAGACATGCACAGAGCCTAGGGGATTAGGAGAAATCTCTTTAGAGATCGTTTGACTATGTAAATACATGTCATTGTTCTAATATCTGTAGAAATGCTGTTTCAGATCTTGGATACTAAGTAAGAATGCAGACATTGACTGAGAAATTTTTTGGTTTATGGATTTCAAGAAGGTATTTCTCAGATAAGTGAATATGGCTATTAGGGAGGTAATGGTTAAGACTGGTACTGGTTGCTGGACAGGATGAGGATTTGTATGCCATTTTATGATCAAGGAGGATTTGGAGGAACTTGAGGTAGTAAGGTAACTCAAACCAGTTTAAATGTCTGAGGGCATAGCAGTGGTGGGACTTGTATGACTAACTGATGCAAATCTATCTACTTTGTTATGACAAAGCTCAACTTTTGATCTTAGGAAGATCTAAATGTTGGTGAAAATGATTGAGGCACATAGCAGTGAAGAAAGGAGGAATGTATTGGTTAGAGAAACTCTTGAAGAGTTGGTAAGAAATATTTTTGATCTGTATACAGCATGTTTAGGTTTTGGTGTGTTGTTTTTATGCACATTTGAATGTGAAGATCAGATTTCCATTGATCATCTATGATGACACCAAGTAAAGTAGAGTTGTGTACACTTACAATAAATGTAGATGTTCAAGTGTATTCACTGTTGCAGTCATTACAGTTGGGGTAATCTGCTGGCAGGTTGCTCTGAGTTGGCCTGAATAACAAAGTCTTGGGTCCTGCGTCAGTTGCTGTCTCTTCCTCCATGATGTCAGGTCATCAGGAGTATAAAACATGCAGCTGACACCATTTTAATCAGTTTTTCTTGCCCCAGATGTCATGTGCCCCCCAAATGGGGAGCAAAGAATATATATATATATATATATATATATATATATATATATATATATATATATATATATATATATAGGTTCATAGGTTCATAGATTCATACTAGGCTATCTGCCCTAGGGCATTTATAAGCCTAGCCAGAATTTGTTTGGCTTTCGCCATCCATTTTAAATTTATTTTGCTATGCCCTTTTTCGAGGTTAGTATACTGTGCCTCTGTCTAACAGTGACACAGAAGTGATACCCGGGGTAAACCTACGATCTCCCATCCACTCATCAAGATTCCTCTTGAATAGAGTCAATGAGGGACTCTGCCTAACCTGGACTGGGATTTTATTCCAGAGTGAAGGGAGCCTCTGGGTTATGAATCTGTCCCTCCAGCATGTCCTATTTATTTCAGTGCTGAGGTTCAAGTCTCTCGAGCGCGTAGCTCGATGGGATTTGGATTTTCTGAGGTGCAGCATGTCCATTAAATCTGGGTTGGACATGGCTTTATACGTCAGGCACAGATCGCCTCTGAACAGGAGGTATGCCACTGAGTAGAGCTGGAGTTTCTTTAACCGGGCAGCATATGGCATCTGTTTGAGCCCTTTGATCCTCTTGGTGAGGTACTTTTGGGGTCTTTCCAGTTGCTGCAGGTGTCTGGTAAGGTACATCCCAAAAGGGGCATTGTACTCAATTATGGGCCTGATTAAGGATGAGTAAAGAGGCACGATGACCTCCCCGATCTAGATGTGAATCCCTTCATGATTAGGTGGGCTATATAAAATGTTTTTCTAACCACTTTGGCCACGTGGTTGTCAAATGAGAGATTGCTATCAACTTGGGTCCCCAGGTCCCTAATTACTTCTTCTGTACTTAATGGATTACCACCTATGTGGTAATTTTTGGGCACTTTGTTTTTGCCGAAGGGGATGACTATACACTTTTTGGCATTTAGCTTGAGGCCATGGCTCTGGCACCAGTTGTCTGTTTCTATGAGGCCCTTTTGGAGGAAGCTTGTGGCAGTTGGAGAGTCGATTATGGCGCTCAGTTTGCAGTCATCTGCGAACTTGGTCAGCCACAGTCCTTCCGTGTTGGCCTGTACCTCCGAGAAATATATACCAAACAAGAGAGGTCCCAGGACTGAGCCTTGTGGAACACCACTTGTAACTGGTTTGGGGTCTGACATGGCTCCAGCAATTCTAACCATGTGGGTTCTGTCCTTGAGCCAGTTTGCAATCCATCTAGTGACATAGGAGTTTATATTTAAGCTGGTGAGCTTATATATAATGCCCGAGTGGGGTATTGTATCGAAGGCTTTTGCGAGGTCCAGGTAGGCTGTGTGGACCACCTTCCCCTCGTCAATGGCCTTGGTGACTGTTTCAAAGAAATTAACCAGGTTTAAGAGGCAGGATCTGCCCTTAACAAAGCTGAACTGGGTAGGATCCAGTGTCTGTAGGTCCCCAATATCTTTATTTATGAGGTCCATGATGATCCTTTCCATAACTTTGCAGACCAAGCTAGTCAGGCTTATGGGGTGATAGTTTCCAGGATCTGTTGAGGCACCACCTTTATGGAGAGGGACCACTGTTGCTGTACGCCACTCTTTGGGCACATATCCTGTAGTAAGGCTGAGATTGAACAGTAGTTTTATGTTTGGGTTTAGCTCTTCTTGGAGTTCATGTAGGACACAGCCTGGGACACCGTCTGGTCCCATTGATGCTGTGTTTTTTGCTTTGGAGAGGGCAGCTCTTACCTGAGCATCTGAGATGTCAGGGGGGCAGCACTCTGCTGGGATAGATATTTGCTCTTTTGGTGGGGAGGGGGGGAGAAGTTTGTGCTGAACCTGTCAACTAGGATGTTGGCAATGTCTGTGGGTTAAGTGTATTTTTTGTCATTTTGGACTAATTCTGAGCATATCTGGGAATTACCACCCAGGTTCCTAACATAACTAAAGAAAGCCTTGTGATTATCCTTAGTGTCCTGTGCAATTTTTCTCTCAAAGCTGGCCTTAGACAATTTTATGAGTGCCCGTAGTTTTTTGCTAATACTGATCAGTGATGCCTTCCCTTTTTGGGATTTTGCTCTATCATTTAGTAGCTTCCTCCTTCTATTGTATAGTTTGTTTATGGCTGGGGTCCAGCAAGACAGGACGCCTGCCTTTGGAGGAATAGGTCTTGGTTTTATTTCAGATCGCATGATCCATGCATTCCTGAAGGTGTTCATAGAATGCATTTATAAAGGATTCTGTGATCTGGGCCGTATTTTCCACAGGCCCGGGGGCTTTGAAGGATTCCACCTCAGTTTTGAGGAGTGTGAAATTTGCTTTAGAGAAGTTTTTCACTGTGGTTTTCTGGGCAGGGGGTGGGGTCGGGATGTGAATATCCAGTGAGATTAGTTTATGGTCTGATCTTACCAGTGAGGGATACACGTCTGCTCTGGAGCATAGAGTCCCCATGTTGGTGATGATCAGGTCCAGTATGTTTTCCCCTCTTGTGGGAGTGGTAACAAGTTGTTCCTTAGCATTTTAGTTTATAAATTCTAGGAACCTTTGGGCTAGGGTGTTGGAGCTAGAGTAATGCTCCCAGTCTATGTTTGGGTAGTTGAAGTCACCCAATATAATGGTGTTTGGAGAGACCTTCATATTTTCCAGTGTTCTCAGAAAGGCCGAGTGGGGTTCGTGGGTTTGGGAGGGTGGTCTGTAGCAGGCTATAAACTGGAAGGCAGTTTTACCCACTGTTAGTTGCACATGGATAGTCTCTGATGCTTCGTGCTTTGCCACCAACCTGGAGGTGTGGGTATCTTTGATGAATATCGATATTCCCCCTCCTTTTGTGGTTTGGTCCAAGTTTTGGGGCCGAAAAGCATGGTATGAGATATAACCTGGTAGTGCTGGGGTGCTCTCGGGAGCCCTGAACCAGGTTTCTGTTACTGCACAGATATCGATGTTCTCCATGCTAAGGAGAGTTTCAAGTGCGTGCATCTTGAGGTTTAGACTTCTGGCATTGAGTAGCATTACTCTTAGTTTCTTATCCCTTGTGATACCTATGGAGGTGGGTTTGTCTTTTGAGCCTTGCCTAAAAAGGCACTATGGGGGTAGCAAGAGCCTTTGCCAATATCCAAAAGCCCAGGGGTGACAGGTGCAAGCCGTTCCTAGCGAAGCATCGTGGCTTGTCGAGCATATCATCCCAAGCTGACAGGCATTGGATCCCCTTTGAATGACACCAGTACTTAAGCCAATTGTTGGAATTGATCATCTTGTCTTCATATTGTGGCATCATTCTTGGTGAGGGTAAGATGCTACTCAAGGTCAGGGTCATACCAGCCTGGGCTACTTGCTCAGAGAGCTCCTTTATGTCTCTTTTCAAGTAGTCCAGGGAGGTGCGTCTCAGGTCATTCACACCAGCATGGACAATGACTGAGTCATATTTGTACTTGCCTTGGAGTGACCTGAGTGCTTGTGTTATGTGGCGGATCCTAGCACCCGACAGGCTGCTCACCGTGACCCTCTCCTTGTTCAGCCTGGTGAGCGGGACGTCAGTGTGCCTGACGATAGAATCACCTATTACAAGTGTATCAGGTGTGTTGTTTAGTCTTAAGGGCTGTGACTGTTCGGCACACTGGCTTTGTGAGCTATGTGTTGCACGTGTTTTGTTTTGGGGTAGCGGTTGCTTGGGTGTCTGCTTTGGAGGTCTCTGCTGCTTAGGCAGATCTTTATTTAGAGCCTCCGAGTATGTTTTTGTGTGATTATGTGTTTGGTTTGCTGTCGTGCTAGGTCTATGTGAGACTGGAATTGTAGTGAGTGTGGTTTCCTTCTCCTCCTGACTGGTTTCGCCAGTACTGAGTTGGGAGAGCTTAGCCTCCAGTTTGGCTATATGGTTGCATCTCTCACATGTGTTGGAATTTGTTGGGAGGAGGAGAGGGTTGTCTGTGTACATGAGGCAGTTGTAACATTGCCTCAAGATTCCCAGATTCACCAGCTGGACCGGAGAGGAGATTGACAACTGACCTTTGGACATGCTAGAATAATATTGGGAATTCCTCAATAATTGAAAACAAGGGCCAGTGGGGAGTGAGGGTGTAGTGCTTTTAATTTTTAGTGCTGACTTATATAATTGCTTTAGCGAGCAAGTGCCAGGTAACTTAAGTGCAATGTGTTACAGGTAACTTAAATGCAAAAATGACAAACAGTAACTTTCTTTCAAGTGAAACAAGGAAATAAGTACAGTAAGCAATGCAGATATCACTAGTGATCCACAGAAGCGCTGAGAAGCTGCGTATTAGGTGGAATTAGCGTTCTAGGGAAATAACAAGCAAACAAATAACAAGCATATAAACAAAGTTAGATTCAGCAGGCCTGGATCTAGTCTATGCTACAGCAAACAAGGTGTACCAATTTCAGTAAGATACAGTTCAAATATTCAGGCACTATAAACCTTTAACCAGAAATTCCCAGCTTAGAAGGGCAGAGTCCAGCCTCTTCTCCCACAAGAGTGCAGACCACAAACCTTCTTAATGTAAAATAACTGGCCTGAAGTCCAAGTGCTTAAACCAGAACTAATACACTTTAAGAATAACAGACACTGGGCTCTCAGTCAGCAGTTCCCAACTTAGAAGGATGAAAGCTACCTGTCCTGCCACCACAGTGCATGCCACAAAACTTCCTAATGTAAAACAACTGGTCTGAAGCCCAAGTGCTTAATCCAAAAGACTTACAATGATAGCTACACTTTAATCAAGTTACTACCAAGCAGTAATAAATACAATTGAATACTTTAGATAATGCCTGGATTAGTGCTCAAGTTACACAAACAAAGTATATATATATATATATATATATATATATATATATATATATATATATATATATATATATATATATATACACACACACACACACACACACACACACACACACACACACACACACACACACACACACACACACACACACACACACACACACACACAAGTAATTTAGAACACAAAAAATGTACCTCCAAATAAAAGCAAATATACCACAAAGCCTTTTGAGCATAGTAAGAGAAAGAAGAGGTATAATAAGAGAGAAATAGGGGGCTGGCAGGTGGGTAACCAGGACTGCAAAAGTTAATATACTCGAACATCTACATTTATGGTAAGTGTACACAACTGTACTATGTTCTTCGTGTTTCACTGTTGCAGTCATTACATTTGGGTAGAATCCCAAAGCTATGGTTGGGTGGATGGAATTATACAGCATTAGGAGCAGCTAAAAGGCCCTGCAGGACAGCAGTGGCAAAGCCTGCTCTAGATTTAGAAAAGAGAGGTAAATGGTAATGCTTGGTGAATATATGAACTGAGCTCCAAGTAGCAGCTTCTAGAATGTCTCTGGTAGGAACCCCTCTGAGAAAAGCTGCAGAAGTAGATGCAACCCTGGTGGAATGGGATCTGATCCCCTTGGGGACAGGTTTATCATGGTGCATGTAGCAGAAATTAATAGAATGGCTTATCCATTTTGAAATAGTCTGTTTTAAAATAACCTTTCCCTCTGCCCCTGCAGCAAATGCCACCAGTAATTGCTCAGATTTTCTTAGAGATTTTGTCCTGTTTAAATAGAATCTTAGCTGTCCGTGTACATCCAATAAATGCAGAATCCACTCACCCTTGTTCTGTGGATTTGGGAAAAAAGTTGGCAGATGAATGGTCTGATTAAGAGCTACACTAGATACCACTTTAGGCATAAAGGATGGATTGGTCCTGAGAGCCACCCTGTCTGGGTAAAAGATAATAAAAGGCTCCACTGCCATGAGAGCCTGTAGTTCTGAAATCCTTCTAGCTGAAGTGACTGCTAAAAGAAAAGTTGTCTTCCAAGAGAGAAATTTTATGTCTACAGTAGCAGCTGATTCAAAAGGAGGTAGGGTGAGTTTTTTCAGCACAAAGTTGAGGTCCCACGCCGGAAATGGTGCTCTCCTGGGAATTCTTAAATTTTTGGCCCCTCTGAGGTACTGCTTTAACAGGGGATAAGAAAAGAGAGGAAGCTCTGTGTTGTAATGAGCCGAAATGGCAGAGGCATGGATCTTTATGGAAGAAAAAGATAGGCCCTTTTGAAGCATCTCAGTTAAATATTGCAGAATCTGAGGAATTGTGGGCATTGCTGGGTTTATTCCTTGTGCTTGGTTCCAGGCACAGCATCTCTTCCATTTATCAGCATAGGATTTTCTAGTACTAGGCCTTCTAGCCTCCAAGATGACATCCATCACACATTTACTGAGGGGTGTGACTGGTGAAATTAGTTGATTAGCCATGCTGCAAGATTCAGAGTTTGGAACTGAGTGTGCAGAATTTGATAGTTCTGCTGAGACAGTAGACAAGGTGTCTGAGGCAGGTGCCACAGAGGTATGTGTGACATATTGCATAGGAGGGGGTACCAGTGTTGGCAAGGCCAGTTTGGAGCGATCAGAATCATTTTTGTTTTTTTCTGTCTGACTTTTAGTAAAACCTTGGACAACAGGGGCAGAGGGGGAAAGGCATAGACTGATAGGTTTTTCCAGCTGAAGGATAGGGCATCCACTTTTCAAGCTTTTTTGTGATGAATTCTTGTGCAGAATTTGTCCAACTGATAATTTTGGAGAGAGGCAAAAAGATCTATGTCTGGGCTTCCCCATCTCTGTGTCAACATGCTGAAGATTTGTGGATCCAGTTTCCATTTGTGTGGGTCCATAAGATTTCTGCTTAGTTCGTCTGCCAGAGTATTTTGCCTTCCTGGCAGGGATTGAGCTTGTAGATATATTTGGCAAGTCAAGGCCGTGTCCCACAAAGCCATGGATAGTCTGCAAAGGGGGTAGGAGTGGGCACCCCCCTACTTGTTTATGTACCACATAACTGTGGTGTTGTCCGCCTTTATCAATAGTTGTCCTGGATGAAGAATGTCCTTGAAGGCTGATAGAGCATTCTGTACAGCTAGCATTTCTTTCTGGTTGATATGCAGGTGCATTTGAATTGAGTTCCATTCACCCTGAATGCATCTCCCTGCCAGATGGGCCCCCAAGCATACCCTGATCCATCTGTAGTCAGGGTTTGGGTGGCAGGGGTTGGAATGAATGACAGTCCCTTGTTTTGGTGACAGGCCTCTGCCCACCATAGGAACTCCTGCTGCAGGCAAGGAATTATCGGAATCATTGTTTCCAGGCTGTGACAATGTTGACTCCATAAGCTTTTTAGGTACCATTGAAGTTTCCTCATATGCAGTCTTGCACATGGAATTAGTAGAATGCAGGAAGCCATGAACCCCAAGGTCTGCAGAATTTGTCTTGCAGATAACTGGTTTTGCTGGCCACTTGTTTGAAGAATGTCATCAATTGAATCTGTCTAACATGAGGTAAGCCATCTGGACAGTTGTATTTGAGCTTGCACCCAGGAATGTAATTATTTGAGACGGTACCAGTTTTGATTTCTTTTCATTGATGGTGTACCCTAGGCATGTTAAAAGCCTTTTTACAAATGCCAGATGCTGAAGAAGAGTGTCCTTGTTTTCTGCCTGAATTAGACAATCATCCAGATAAGGATAAATTTGAATGTTTCTTTCTCTGCAGAATGCAATTACTGGTGTCAGGCACTTTGTGAAGACCCTGGGCAGAGTAGATAAGCCAAAGGGCAGTGCAAAGAACTGGTAATGCAAATAGTCTGCTTTGAAGCGGAGGTATCTTCTGCAAGATTCCCTGATTGGGATAGGCAGGTAAGCCTCTTTTAAGTCTAGAGTTACCAACCAGGCATCCTTGCCCAGCATAGGCAATACCTATTGTAGAGTCATCATCTTGAATTTTGGAATGTCCAGGAAAGTATTTAGAATGGATAAGTCCAGAATTGGATGCCATGATTTGTCTTTTCTGGGTATCAGGAAATGTCTTGAATAGAAAGCTTATCCTTTTTCCCTTTCTGGTACTGGTTGAATAGCCCCCATATCCATGAGGGATATAACTTGTTTCTGGGCCTCTGCCCACTGATTTGGAGGCGGATCTGGCCATCTGTTTGGAATTGGCAATGTGTGGAAATGAAATCTGTATCCCAGGGATACTATATTTAAGACCCACTTGTCCTGGGTAATTAGATGCCAATTTTGTGCATGAAGAGCTAGTTTTCCCTGCCAAAAGATAAGTGCTTGGAAATGGCAGTGGAAAGTCATTGAGACTGTTTACCGTAGGGAGGGGCCTTGTTACTTCCTGATTTGGAGATGGAGGCACCCCATTGTTTTGTTCTGTAAGCTCCTTGTGACTGAAACCTGGAGCCTTTGGGATGTCTGGGTTTGGCCTGAGTGGCTCTGTTGGGTACTGGAAAGGACCAGTTCTTAGTAGGCCAGTGCCTACTAAATCTTGGAGGTTGCACTTGTAAGAAATCTTTCACAGTTTGCATAGATTTAGCTTTGTCTTCCATCTTTTTCAAAACTTCTTCTACCTTATTACCAAATAGAGTTTCCTGTTGTAGAGGTGCATCCAACAATTTTGCTTTAACATGATCAGGCAGATTTTGATCCTTGAGCCAAGCATGCCTTCTTATCACAGATCCAGTTATGGTGGCCCTGCAAGAGGCCTCCAAGGAATCAAAACCACATTGCAAAGTATGCTTTCCAACTTGTTCAGCTGAGTGCAATAAATCCTGTAACTCCTTTTTTCCTCACAGTCAGAAATCAACATCATTTTCTGTTTCAGTAAGCGCATGACATGCTGCTGATATTTAAGTATATGAAATTGACAGTTTAAAGCCCTGATAGCCAGGGTTACAGACGTGTAAACCTTCTTACCCCATCTATCCAGTGCCCTGGAGTCTCTATAAGAAGGGGCAGGATTTTTAGCAGAAGAAGCCTTAACACCCTTGGGACCCTGAGAAATCGTTTCAGGATCAGCAGTAGGGTTTTTAAAAAGAAACTGTGAGAGTCAGGAGCCCTGTAATATCTGTCTAGGAGCCGGAGGCAGTGAATCAGGAGCCATGCTGGATTCTGAGAAAACATCATCAACAATGTCTAAAACAGGAGGTATAGCCAAAGGCCTATGCTGAAGAAGAAGAAGGAAATCCCTAAGCCTCTTTTTGGATTCTGAAAAATCCTGACTCCCCCAATGAAAATGTTCTCTTAAAGCATGCAAAGTTTCTCCAAAAGAAAAATCCTCAGGAGGGGAAGCAGAAGGAATGGATTCTTCTGCATCCGAATCCTCATAAGGTGGAATAGAAAGTTCCTGATCAGAAGAGGAATCAGAAGAAATGGAAACCTGATCCGAAGATTCATAATCAGTGCCCTGCCTAGGCCTTTTAGCAGGACGGGGTTGGGAACCCTTGATCAAGGTAATTAAATCCTCAGCCATTTTGATCATTTGTTTTTTAGCCATAGGGGCCTGAACATGTGGCCCATGAGTCATTTTATTAGACACAGAAGTTGGTTTTGGCCTTGTTTTTGATGATGGCATCAGTTTAATATACAAATCTCTAGGCCTGAAAACACCCTCAGAAGCTGGTGCCTGCTCGGTGGCTCTGGACCCATCTAAGGGACAGACATTCTCAGGTTCAATACTTGAAGTGTCGCACAGCATACCGGACTCTGACTGCGTCTTGGTAGAGGCCTGCGAAACAAAAGTAGCAGGCATCAGGGGCTGCGAAAGCCGTGAACCAGTGACTGGCTTAGGAGAAGCTTCATCATCGGTTTTGGACATCGACGGTCTGTCTTTGTCTTTTTCCTTGCATTTTTTGTGTATTCCGGTAGTCAGATTGCTAACTGAAGACATTTCTGGATAGTTAAATCTTGAGCCAAAATAATGAGATGCAAAAATATATTGGTGCTTAATAGTGCGTTGATTAAATTTAGCACAAAACTGACAGCAAGGCACATTGTGGTCAGAGCCTAGGCAAGGAATACATTACAAATGAAAGTCCTTATGAGGTATTTGCTTCCCAGAAGTAATACAATTATTAACTTTTACTGACATTGGAAAGGAGCAAGAAAAAGTTTCCTCAGTGGGGTACATAGATTTAGGTTGAAGACTTTGGTTCTGAAACTCGAAAATGAAAATTTCAGGAGTTGGCCGACTGGCACTTGGGAACTGCTTCTGCTTTGGGCACCACGCGATAAGAAAGACTGATTAAAATGGTGTCGGCTGCATGTTTTATACCCCTGATGACCTGATGTCATGGAAGAAGAGACAGCAACCGAAGCAGGACCCAAGACTTTGTTATTCAAGCCAACTGAGGGCAACCTGCCAGCAGATAACCCCAAATGTAATGACTGCAACAGTGAAACATGAAGAACATCTCTGGGTGAGGTGCAATTTTATTTTCAGCAATGTTTAGAAAGGATATCTTGAGGTGTGTTTTATGTGTGTTTGAGATTTGAGGAGAAATAAGAACAGTTTTGTTTTATTTGGATGTAGGAAAAGCTGATTGTTACTGAGCCAGTTTTCAATGGAGTTGATAGCTGGCAACATGACAGAATGTAACTGGGAGGGATTATTAGATGAGCAAATGATAGTGGAGTCATCTGCATTTTGTATAAGTGCAGCTTGTTGGGAGGATGTATTGACATCATTTATAAATATGTTAAAATGAGAGGGCCATGTATGGAGCCCTGTGGGACACCTGTATTATCTGGAAAAAAGGATGAGTAAGTAGAAAGCCATTTAGTTATGAGTTGTTTGAAATTATATAATTTGATACTAGTGGAAGGGTAGTCTGATGTGAAGGTTTGCCAGTTAATATTGACATAACCAATAATTATTATTTCATGAGAAATGGAACTAGATACCCAATGTAGGATATCTTCTAGAATATGCTGTTTCCTGGGGGAATATAAAGGGCAATTATACATAGGGTTTTATGCTCATTTAATTTATACAGAGAGACAAGGATCTCAGCAGAGAGGACTTTAGGTAGAAAAGTAGAAGGAGACAGAGATCTGGTTAGAGAACATGAGTGCTACACCATCAGCTTTTTATTTCATCTGTCAGAGAGACTGATAGTATAGTCATGGGAGAGAATTTCAGAGTCTTTTGTATGTGGTTTGAAGCAGGTTTCTCTAAGAATAATGGTGTCTGGGGAGTAATGAGTGATCCAGGAATGAAATTCACAGACTTTGTTTACTATACTTGGAATATTGATGTATATGACTTTCAAAATTTTAGTAGATGTTGCTAAGTAGAAGAGAGAGTGGGTAGAGAAGAGAGGCAGTCAGGACATGAGTTGGGGTGGACATTACCACATAATATGACCTTTTTACAGTATGCATACACTAGTGAGGGTTTAGGTATGTCAGTATTACATTTAAATTGTACCTTAGATGGGTTGGGAAAAGAGTTAAGTATTTTGTATTTGAAAAGAAGATGGGGATAAGCTAGAAGAAATAGTAATGGTTGGCAAGTGACATAGGCAGTGTGTGCAAGGATGGAGGATTGAGAAAAAGGTGTGATAGGTATCATATAGCATGTAAGGTATGTTAGTAGAAGGAGTAGATGGATGGATGGAAAGATGAGGAGCCTATATGGTGTGTATTAGTAACAAGAGTATTGAAGACAATGATGGAGAATAGTTGGTATATATATATATATATATATATATATATATATATATATATATATATATATATATATATGTGTGTGTGTGTGTGTGTGTGTGTGCGTGTGTGTGCATGGGTGTGTGTGTGTGTGTGTGTGTGTGTGTGTGTGTGTGTGTGTGTGTGTGTGATATTACATTATATACGTAAATAAAAAAATAAAAAGAATTAACAAGAATAAGGAATTTGAATAGGCATGTTGAATATGGGATTCTAAGAATGTGGAGCAGAGCGAAGGCTGAAATGAGAAAGGGGATACCTGTACAGATATAAGATATGTAAAGGAGAATAAAATGCTAAAGAGAAAAGAGTGTAATAGGAGGCAATAGTGGGTGTAAACAATGAGATGGAGGCTGAGGAGTGCTGTGGAAGAGAGGTATAACTAGATAGATGGAGCCTCAAGGGTGAAGATAGGGATAGTATGATTGGATAGGAAGAGGAATTGTTATGTACAGGAAGAAGAGGGTTTTGTGTAGGTATAAAACTAGGGATAGTGGGGTGGGTGGAATTTAGGGGTAGGCAAAGTAGGGGAGAAACTTCCTTTCTCTTAAAACTTGTTGCTAGATTAATCTAAGAGCCTTAACTCAATCATTCCCCTGTGCAAGTATGAGAAAAGGCACACTATTTTTTCTTTTGTTATGTTCTTTTAATCAGATTTTTCTTTTTTTATATTGCAGTAACTACATTTCTTAAAACTGAACAAGGAGAAAGAGAGAAGAAGAGAGAAAGAAAAAAAGAAATAAACAGGAGGACTTATCTGCATTTGTATCCCCATTACACTTAAAAATAACTGAGAAAACTTTACTTTATAGCATGCAAACAAATTCATGTACTATTAAAATAGCTCCATTAAGAAAAACAATGTTTTACTTACATTTAACTGTCTTCCTCCTCTTCCCTCGCCTGAGTATTTTTCCAAACATTAATGACAAATAGGGCATAAGCTTTAGAGTCCCCTACACATTTAATAAAGCCCCAAAAAGTCCAATATTTTCAGATTTTCTTCTTCTGTCATGTTTCACAAATATAATTATTGCTTTGTAATTCCACATTTCTCAATTTCCAAGTTACTGGTTTAATTCCTGTAAATCTCAATCTCATAAATCCTGACTCTGCTTCAATTCCAACATACCCTTAATTCTTCTATTCAGCTCTCATGTTCCTTTTTTTCTCTCCAGCATTTTACATTGAAACACTGAAAAGGGTTTCACTGGCACAGTCTGTCTGCGTTATTTACTACCAGAAGAACAAGAAGACCCCCCCCCCCCTCCATTTCACAGCTCACTTTTTGTTGGACATACTTTTGTATTTCTTCCTTAGCATGTACTTCATCAAAAATGATTTTGTCCCTCCAGGGAAAAGTATTTTAAAGATTGCTGGGTGCAGCCATCTGAATCTCACACCAGCTTTTTGACATTCCTTGAATAATGGAATAAATGTACTCATCTTTTGCCTGGTCTACAATGAGTAGTCATTCTCCAAAAATACTCTGCTGTTTCCCACTTTTAGTACTTTGTCCTTCTGCCACACTTTTGTCAGAATCATCTCTTCCTGCTGGTAAGATTGCATTTTTATTATTAAAGGTCTAGGCTGCTTTCTCATGGCTAGGTTTGGTGATGCACATAATATGCCCTTTCAATTAACAATTCCTGTTGTGGAATGCCAATCCAGTTACCTGTTTGTGCTTTCATAAAATAATGCAGTCTGTGCATTTCAGCTTCTCTGTTATAGCTGTAAATCTCAGGTTTTTCCTACATGTTGAAAATCTCAGTTTTTTCCTATATGCTCTGTCCTCTAATTCTATTATTTTTTGAAACATCTCTTCTTGTGCGGCCTCATATTCAGCCAGTATTTTCTTCATTTCAACCTCACATTTTTATCACCTTATCTCAATATCTGCTTAAAGCTTCTTCCATTTAATCCAACCTTTTGTTGTTTGAACTGATATATTCCATTGTTTCGTTATTGTAATCAGGTCTGTGTGCAGTTAGTTGCCTTATACTTTCCTGTAGGTTACTGGAAGTCATGTCTGGAGTTTGCACTGCTTTTTGCTGAACAGTTGCAGTAGTTTTCTCAGTCATTGTTTTCTTCCACATCTTGTAGCTGATTTTCCTTCAGGTCCTCTGTATTTCTTTTTTTCCTGGCATCCAGGCATTGCACTTACTAACCAGTTACTGACATTTACACAGAAATTTAGGATCACAGGCTTCCTCTGCTACATTTCTGTTTTCATAGGTTCATAGGTTCATAGGTTCATACTAGGCTATCTGCCCAAGGGCATTTATAAGTCTAGCCCAGAGTTTTGTGGTTTTTGCCACCCCTTTAGTTTGAAGGATACTATGCCCATTATTTTGCTGTGCCTCTGTCAAGCAGTGACACTGAGATAATCTCTGGGGTATATCTGCGATCTCCCATCCATCGGTCAAGATTTCTCTTGAACAAAGCCAGCGAGGTGCTCTGCCTCACATGTACCGGGATTTTGTTCCACAGCATAGGGAGTCTCTGGGTGATGAATCTGTCCCTCCAGCACGTCCTATTAATAACCGTGTCAAGGTTTAAGTCTCCCGCCCTTGTAGTTCTAAGGGATCTAGATTTTTTGAGGTGAAGCATGTTCATCAATTCCGGGTTGGACATGGCCTTGTATGTCAGGCACAGGTCACCTCTGAGCAGGCAGTGGCGACTGAATAGAGCTGGAGTTCCTTCAGTCAGGCAGCATAAGACATATTTTTGAGACCCTTTATCCTTTTGGTGAGGAAATTTTGGGGCCTTTCCAGTTGCTGCAGGTGTCGTGTCAGATACATTCCGAATGGGGCATTCTACTCAATCATTGGTCTGATGAGTGATGAGTACAGGGGGACGATGACTTCCCTTGATCTAGATGTGAATCCTTTCATGATCAGGTGGGCAATGTAGAAGGTCTTCCTAACTACTTTGGCAATGTGAGTGTCAAATGAAAGGTTACTGTCAACCTGGGTCCCCAGATCCCTGATAACCTCTTCAGTGCTTAGTGGATTGCCGCCTATATGGTAGCTAGGGGTAACCTTGTTTTTCCCGAAGGGTATGACTATGCATTTTTTGACGTTTAACTTTAGGCCATGGCTCTGGCACCAGTTATCCATTTCTTGTAACCAGCAAGCAGACCACAAGAAAAGGATCCTTAACGCAAATATTTATTTTCACAATAAGCAAGCGTTTTCACTGTAACACCTGTCACAGCTTCATCAGAGATACAAAGAACAGTTTCTAAATGCTCAAATTTATAAGTTAAAAACAGGAAGTGAACAAATAAACATCATTTCCTGGCAAAGTACTATATTTTTTAAAAAGTAATAAATTCACTATTAAAAAAGTGTTTTTCACATCACACTGAATTGTACAATATCTACAATGACAGAAGCTACTATATCAATAAAATAAGCAAAATAGTGTTACTTATTCATGTCTAAATGCAAAAAACTTTATAAAAAGGAAAATTATATATCTTGAAAAACATATAATAAAAATACATAAAAATGTACCATCATACTAATCATTATGTTATGAATAAATGTGTTAGTATGATATGTATACAATTAATCAAATTTAACAATTACCTCAAGTAACTCCTTAATTTCAGAACTGATGAAATATTGCAGTTTTCATTCAGGCCAGGAGGCCTGAATGCATCAAGTTTTAACTGCCATTCCAGTTCAAAATTTTCAAGAATTAAGGAGAAGGGACCGCCTCTTATATTAGGAACTACATGGTCAATACCCATAAAACAAAAGTTATGTCCTGGGTTAGAATTAACATGTTTTTCTAATGCATTTTCTAACAAGTTATTTTTTATTGCATATGTGTGTTGGTAAATTCGTTCCTTCAACTTACGATCAGTCTTCCCTATGTAAAAAGCTGAACAGCAATTACACAGGGCTATATAAATGACTGATTTTGTTTCACAGGTAATCTTATGATGGATTTGATATTTTCTGTTTCTCACCCTAAATGCATTTCCTATTCTAATTAATTTGCATCAGTTGCAACAGCCACATTTAAATGATCCTTTTTGTCTATTAAAAGTGCTGGAACTAGACCTGCATTGCAACAGTTCTTTAAGGTTGCTTCCTCTTTTATAAATAACAAATGGGCGAGCTCCTAACCTGTCTAGTAAGGAAGGAGAACTTGTTATGAAATGCCAATTTTTTAAAATAATAGACCATATAGTTTGAGAGTTCAAACTAAATCTAGTAATAAAGCTCAAGGAAAAATTCCTTTCTGGTCCTTTATGAATAGTCGGGGATTCTAGAATATCCACTTCAACATTAGTAATAGTATGATTATTATTAACCTGATCTAATAAAGGTTTATAAATCCCTTCAACTCGTTTAAAATCAACTTCTTTTGTTAATTCCTCTAAAAGACTTAACGGATATCCACGATTAATAAATAAATCGTTTAAAAAACGACATTCTTGTCTAAAATCTTCAAGTGTACTACACATCCTTCCTGCTCTAACAAGTTGGCCCTTAACAATGGACCTCTTTTGTTTTAATGAATGGAAACTAGTATAGTGCAGGAAGGAATTGCAGTATGTCGGTTTTCTAAAAATGGTGGAATGAAAAACTTTTCTATCCAAATCCTTAGACAATTTAACATCCAAATAATCAATTTCAATATTTGAAAACTTGTATGTAAATTTAAGACATTCTGTGGTGGTATTAAGAGTATCTACAAAGGTCTTAGCTTCATCTTCACCACCCTTAAAAAGGATGAATATGTCATCTAAAAATCTTGTGTAATAGTTGACATAATTCATCAAATTAGAGTTGGCCATTAAGAAACGTCTTTCCCAGAAGGCCACGAACAGGTTATGCCGCACCGCAGGGCGAGCCCATGGCTATACCCTGTTTTTGCAGATAAAATTGCTGATCAAATGTAAAAAAATTTGAAGACAACACTATATCAAGCAATTCAGTCACAGTATCTATTTCAAGCTGGGGGGCATTTAAATCCTTTAGAAGTAACCCAATCCATTCAACCGCCTCTCTATGGGGAATTGATGTATATAAGTCGACAACATCTATTGTCAAAAAATTCAGGATAGAATCAAAAGAAGTGTTGTTGATGTCAATTAAAAAGGACCAAGAATCTTTACAGATACTTGGTAACAATTTCAGATATTTTGATAAGATGTTGTCGATTAATTTGGAGCATGGATAGGTCATAGAAGACCTTCCGTCAACCAATGCCCTCATGGGGAGGTTTTTTACATCCTTGTGTATCTTCGGGATTCCGAACATCACAGGTGTTTTTGGTGAAATGATGTCTATAAAATTATATGTATCCAAGTGTATTTTCCCAGCTAAAAAAAGATCGCGAAAATATCCTCTAATGCGACGGTATGTCGCATTGGTCTCATTAAGAGAGGCTAATTCAAAAGCCGGGGACTCGAGTACTAGAAGCATTCTTCCTTTATATTGAAAATCATCAAACATCACTAGGCCACCTCCCTTATCAGGTTTAAGCAACCTAACTGGTAGGGAACGAAGATTTTTTAACCACTCCCATTGCTCACTGGAAATATTTGACTTAAATGGTTCAATATTTCGATTTGAATTGTTAAAAAGATGTCTAATATCCACTTCACACATTGATTCAAAAAGTTGTAAATTTGTCTGAAGAGGTGGATTGAATACACTTGGTAACCTTAATCTATTTGAATCATATTCAACTTCATTATTAAAAATCATTTTCAGATTTAATTTCCGTGTGAAGCATTTCAAATCAATAATAACCTTTGCTATATTCCCTACAGTACTTGGAACAAAAGTATAGCCAAAGGCTAATAATTCAACTAGGTCTGGGTCCAATTCAAGAGATGAAAAATTATAAACAGAGAAATCTTTTTTCCGGTTAGTTAATATAACAGGATAAGGTCTCTGAGTGCCTAGATCAGGAATAACATGAATAGTTGGAATTAAGTGTTCCTGTTCCTGTTCACATACTTCCTCCTGTTGCGTTGGCCTAAAAAAAACCCCTCATTAGTTGCATTAACAGATGGAGGTTTATTATATCCTGTTTTGTTGTTATTTTTATTGCCCTTAATCCTATTGCTGCGTCTCAAATCTTGGTTTGAATGAGTCTCTTGTTCATTAACAACAACTTCATCATTAGGTTGGTGTCTTTCATCAATAAAATTATCAGAGACTTCAGCAGCACTGGTGTTAGGAGCAGATACACGCAATTCTAAATTAGGGTATGCCTTGTTTTCCTGATAGGCTGCCCTATCCCTCACTAACTTCTTGTTTTTATTAATCTTGAGTTTGACCATGAAGGCATCTATACTTGTGAATATGCGTTCATAGTCATACTTAAACTGTGTGAATAAAATGTCCATCTTAATCTCGTTATCTAGTGTATTAATGTCAGCAATAAGTGATTGAATATGTACATCATAATGCTTAACTATGAGATTCATCAAATGAAAACCCTGTTCCTGAAACAAAGTCTTCAATTCAATATAAAAAGAATTGTCTACCAAAAGTCCTGAGGGCGTAAAATTGCTGCGTAAGCCTTTTGGTATTAGTTTTTCATCCAAACACTGTCTAAAATAAGCAGCCTCAAGCTGCAATTTTTTAAGCCTAAGAAGCTTGGAATCCAAGATCTTTAATTTTCCGTTAATACTATCAGAACCAACAGGTGATTGAGAATTATTAACGGTAGCAGTCTCATTAGTAGCAGATGTTAAAAAAGTAAAGGGATTTTCATTATTAATCCACACTGTAAGGGAAGAAATGTCAGCATTCAATGCGGCAGCATTCACAGCTTCAGTCAAGTTATTTTCAGTTAAAAATGCTGAATTACCATTCACTGCAGAAGCGTAGCTGGTATTTCCTTTATTACGGGTATTTAGAAATAAAGACCCGTTGTCAGTTCCTCTCTTTGCAGCCACGATGTTACTGGACTCAAAACGGGAACTGCCAGGTTGTGTAGAAACACCAAAATTAGTAGCAGGTAACGGTTGAGCTGCCGGAATGAGTGAATGCGTCTCCTCATCACTCCTACCGGCATTTTGTAACAAGCCGGCACTAGCGAGTGTAGTACTTGTATTTAATCCACGCTGTTCTAGTGAGTCAATCCGTGAATGCAACGCTTCGATTCTTTGTGTCAGCGTTGCCAATAAAGCTGAAATATCCACATTTCTGGAACTCTTATTCTGAGAAACTGTCCCGAAAATATTAGGGCTGGCTGGACTATCAGGACTGCCTGTTTCCATTTGAACACGCCAAAAACTGGTAAAAAGAGGAAAAACATACTAACATACTAACACATTTATTCATAACATAATGATTAGTATGATGGTACATTTTTATATGTTTTTCAATATATATAATTTTCCTTTTTATAAAGTTTTTTGCATTTAGATATGAATAAGTAACAATATTTTGCTTATTTTATTGATATAGTAGCTTCTGTCATTGTAGATATTGTACAATTCAGTGCGATGTGAAAAACACTTTTTTAATAGTGAATTTATTACTTTTTAAAAAATATAGTACTTTGCCAGGAAATGATGTTTATTTGTTCACTTCCTGTTTTTAACTTATACATTTGAGCGTTTAGAAACTGTTCTTTGTATCTCTGATGAAGCTGTGACAGGTGTTACAGCGAAAACGCTTGCTTATTGTGAAAATAAATATTTGCGTTAAGGATCCTTTTCTTGTTGTCTGCTTGCTGGTTACAAGGTTGCCTGTGGACTGATTTTTAACTGTTTTTCCTCTTTTTACCAGTTTTTGGAGTTATCCATTTCTATAAGACCCTTCTGGAGGATATCTGTGTCGGATGTGTTCTCAACTATGGCGCCCAGTTTGCAGTCATCTGCAAATTTTGTCAGCCATAACCCTCCTGTGTTTGCTTGTACTTCTGAAAAGTATATGGCAAACAAGAGTGGGCCCAGGACTGAGCCCTGTGGGACACCACTTGCGACAGGCTTTGAGTCTGACATGGCGCCAGCAACTCTGACCTTGTGGGTTCTGTCACTTAGCCAGTTTGCAACCCGTCTTGTGACGTATGGGTTTACATTTAAGCTGATGAGTTTTTCAATGATACCTGAGTGGGGTATTGTGTTGAAAGCCTTTGCCAGGTCGAGGTAGGCTGTGTGGACTGCCTTTCCCTCATCAATGGCCTTGGTGACTGTTTCGAAAAAGTCAACCAAGTTTAAAAGGCATGATCTGCCTTTGACAAAGCCAAACTGGGTTGGATCCAAAGTCTGCAAGTCCCCTATGTCTTTATTTATGAGTTCCATTAAGATCCTCTCCATAGCTTTGCAGATCAGGCTTGTCAGGCTGATGGGACGGTAATTTCCAGGGTCGATGGAGGCACCGCCTTTGTGAAGTGGGACCACAGTTGCCATACGCCACTCCTTGGGTACGTATCCTGAGGTGAGGCTAAGATTAAACAGCTGCCCTAACTGTGGGTTTAATTCCTCATTGAGTTCGTGGAGCACACAACTGGGGACACCATCTGGTCCCATGGATGCTGTGTTTTTTGCCTTGGAGAGAGCAGTTCTCACCTGAGCGTTAGAGATGTTTGGGGGGCTACAATCCTCTGGTATAGATATCTCACCTTTTGGGGGGGAGGGGGGGGAGTTTGCACTGAACCTGTCAGCCAGTATGTTGGCAATGTCTGTAGGTTCAGTAATTTTGACATCATTTTGAACTAATTCTGAGCATATCTGGGAGTTGCCTCCCAGGTTTCTAACATAGCTAAAGAAGGCCTTATGATTGTCTTTTGAGTCCTTGGCGACTTTTCTCTCAAAATGTGCCTTGGATGATTTTATGAGAGATCTTAGTTTTTTACTTATAATGATCAAAGGTGTCTTCCCTTTTAAGGATTTTGCTCTATCTTGTAGTAGCTTACTCCTTTTGTTGTAGAGCTTGTTTATGGCTGGGGTCCACCAGACTGGATGTTTCCCTTTGGTACAAAGAGTCTTTGTTTTGTTTGGGATTGCCTGATCCATGCAGTCCTGTAGGTGCTGGTAGAAGGCATTTGTAAGTGATTCAGCGGCTTGAGTAATGGTTTCCGCAGGCTCGGGGGCCTTAAAAGAGACCACACTAGTCTTTAGAAGTGTGAAGTCGGCTTTTGAGAAGTTCTTCACTGTGGTCTTTTTTATCTCAGGTGGGGGCGGGATGTGGACTTCCAGTGAGATTAGTTTATGGTCTGATCTCACCAGTGAGGGGTATACTTCCGGTGTTGAACATTGTGACCCCATGTTCGTGATGATGAGATCTAGTATGTTTTCTCCTCTTGTGGGGATGGTGACGAGTTGTTCCATGGCATTTGAGTTTATGAACTCTAGGAACCTTTGGGCTAGAGTGTTGGGGCTTGAGTAGTGATCCCAGTCTATATTCAGGTAGTTGAAGTCACCTAGTATGATGGTGTTTGGAGATACATTTATCCCCTCCAGTGTTTTCAGGAAAGCTATGTGAGGTTCCTGAGATTGAGAGGGTGGCCTGTAACATGCTACAAATTGCAGAGCAGTCTTGCCTATGGTTAATTGCACCTGGATGGTCTCCGATGCATCGTGCGTTGCCACCAACCTTGAGGTGTGGGTGTCCTTGATGAATATAGACACCCCCCCTCCTTTCTTGGTGTTGTCCAGATTTTGGGGCCGGAACGCATGATATGAGGTAAAACCTGATAGTGCCGGGATGCTCTCGGGAGCCTTGAACCAGGTTTCAGTCACAGCACAGACATCGATGTTCTCCATACTGAGAAGGGCCTCGAGTGCGTGCATCTTGAGGTTGAGACTTCTGGCATTGAGCAGCATTACCCTTAGTTTTTTTCCTTTTTTGTGTTCTAGGGTGGTAGGTTTAGAATTTGAGCCTTGCCTAAAAAAGGCACTATGGGGGTGGCAAGAGCCTTTGCCAATATCCGGAAGCCCAGGGTGACAGGTGCAAGCCGTCCCTTGCGAAGCAGCGTGGCTTGTCCAGCATGTCATCCCAGGCAGACAGACATTGGATCCCCTTTGAATGACACCAGAGTTTAAGCCAGTTATTAAAGCTGATCACAATTGTAGAGCTAGAATTAAGTTGTTACTCAATATGCAGCCATCTTGGAAGTCCCACTCAGTGCTAGAAGTCTGTTCAAGAAACTTCAATCTCTGCAAGCTTTCCACTCCCTAGATATCTGTGTAGTAACGGATACATGGTTTAAGGACACAGAGAAAATCCTGGCAATACAAGGTTATAATGCATTTCACACCTTTATATCAGCTGTTATACAGAAAGAATTACAAGTGGAAGAGTTTCAATCTATACTAAAACCTACCTCACATCCAGACTAGATAGTATTTGACCCACTGTAGCTCATATATTGGTAACTTATCATAAGCAGGGTCTCATATCTTTGCAGTCTATAGGTCCACCTCCTTCTCCCAGGATATCCATACTACCTTTCTTAATGTATAAGAGCCCCTCAACATTCAACCCAATAAAATATTCATGCAGGATCTCAACTATCTCTCTATAGATTGGGAATACTACCCGACTTCTAATGCACAGGCACAGCTATTTCTAAACATTAATGCCAACATCCTGGAACAGTTGTTCCAGCTTCTTAACAGGGGTACAGACACCCTTGACCTTGTACTCATGAACATGGGGGGAGCAATGTTCTTCAGCAATAATAAATGTCTTTGATCATCAGATCATACCATAAGGCAGTATTGTTTGTAACAAACATTACCTCTGGGGATCCAGAGAAACCAGAAACATTTAGAAACTATTCCAAGACTAACATCTCTCTACTAAGTGATACCTTGGCTAAATTCCAAGCACCCCACGCCAATAAATACCATAGCATATGCTGAGCTACTTATAGAATCCCTGTACAGCCATACTGAAAGCTGTATAGAGCAAGCTGTGCCCATTTATATTAAAAATAATACAAACTGGAAAGACAAGCACCTGGTGGAATCACAATATCAATCAGTTATACAGCAAAAGAAAAAAAAAGTCTTGGCCAAGCATAGGAGAAACAAAGCCTTACATATTAAAAAGCCCTAGTCTAATCTAAACAGGCAGCTAAGAGGGTTAGTTAATACTTCAAAGGCTAAGTTTAAAGAAAAATATAGTTTCATAGGCAAAGGACAACCACAAATATTTTACAGAGATGTCCACAACCTCAGGGAAAATATCCAACAATGCACAGAACATTTTTGTAAATGGGATTACTCACACAGAACCAGAGCCCATTGCCATCCGTTTGACTGACAGGTTCAGCTCAAATTTCTCCTCTCACTCCCCCAGATAATCCATAGGAAATACTGCATACCACCATTCCCCCCTCCCAGCTTTTACTAGGGAACTGGTCAGAAATGCTGTTTTCAAGGCCAAAAACACTGCATCAATGTGCTCCAATAACATTTTGGGATGCTTAAAAAATATCATGAAACATGATATCTCTGGTCGACTTGAATCAATTTTCAGCTGAAGCCTACAGTCAAGTTTTGTTCCCAAGGAATAGAAGATGGCTACAGTCATTCCCTTTTTATCATCCACTGGATAGCCAACTGGCTCACTGATAGGACCCAGGAGGTCAAAATAGATGAGGCCACCTCCACCAGGAGGTCAGTCAGTAGCGGAGTCATCAGGGCTCAGAACTGGGCACATTTCTTTTGGCATCCATTTCTTTCAAATGGAAGCAAATGCTGAAGGTTTATGGCTGACTAAGTTTGCAGATGATTGCAAGCTGGGGGTTATCATTGACTCACCTGCAGACACTAGTATTCTTCAAGAAGGTCTATATCTGGCTAACAAATGTTGCCAAATCCATGGTCTTAAACTCAGTGCTAAGAAATGCATAATTGTACCCCTTGGTAAGGCAACCATCCCAGATAATTTCCATGTTGATAATACACCCCTAAGAGTCGACCAAATGGTCTAAGATCTGGGTACACACATAGACAGTAGCCTTACCCTCGACTACCATGTGGCCACAGTTTTCAGGAAATCCTTTTATGTTGCATAATTTATTAGTAAAGGCATGGCATCTAGGTTCAAAGAGGTCATTATCCCAATGCACTCTGTCCTTATTAGACAGTAATAGATTATAGTGCTCCATTCTGTATGTACCTGACCAGGCATAAGCAGCAACTAGAGTGACCTCAGAGGTTCCTTACAAAAATAATACAAGGCATAACAAACCTGCCTAATGCAGAGTGCCTTAAAGTCCTTTCACTCTACTCAGTCTCCTAAGACATGAGGCCTGGAAGACAGAAAGAAACCATTAAAGAAAATGCATTGCTCTATACACTCAGCAAAAATAGAATTTGACAGAAAAAAGCCATAACTCCCTAAAAACATCAAATCATAACGTTTAATCAATCCAACATTTCTGGGCAAAATTTAACCAGATTATTGTGAAGTTGAAGAATCACAATCTGACTTCCTGCAACTCCTACCTAACTGGCAAAGGGCTACTTTTCCCAGAGGCATTCATCAATGAATTTAGCAAGCTCCCCACCCCCATACCTTTCCACCCTCAAACTCAAATCCACTACATTACACTTAACCTTTCTTGTTCCCAACAGTTACAGCAAAAAAAATTTTGAAGCCATTCAAACAAAATCCCTAATGACACCACTAGAGACAACCAACACTTATGGTTTGCCAGAGCACTTTCTAAACATGTGGTTTTCCCACTTAAGAGCATATACAACTGTGTTTCTGTCACACATTTCCCTCAAACCAGGAAATATATCTTAATTAAGTCAGTCCCATAAACATAGAAAGCCAATGCCTGCATGGACTTTAGGCCCATTTCTACATGCTCTTAACACATGGGAGTTCTAGAAAAAATCATATATACACAACTCTCTGAATACACTTTAGTTTAAGGCCTGCAACTTGGAATTCAATATGCATTCTGTGCAAACCCCAGCACCATCACGGCCCTCTTGAAGATAAGAGATGACACCCCAATGGGAATTGATAAAGACCAATTATTGGTACAATATATATACATATAGATCTGACTAAAGATTTTAATATGACTTCCCACCAGAGGCTCCAAATTGACCTGTCATCTCAGGGTATCAACAATAGTGGTTTGACAAGTTTCTCACAAGTCACACCTTTGTGTGTAAAGATTGGTCCATCTACCTCCTTCAAAGATCCTCTGCTTAAAGGAGTCCTCAGAGGTTCAATTCTTTCCCATTACTTTTAGCCCTTCCTATAAACAAATTCCCATCACATAATCAGCATCTTTCTATCATATTTTGCAGATAACATGGCCATGTATAGAGCAGATTCCTCACACTGCATCGTAAAACATCACCCATGGTCAGATGGTAAACATCTTCAGAACACTAATACTGAACATAAATGAAATCTACATCATGCTTTTCTGTACTTGTCAAAAACTGCAGTCTGTATTTTTAGACATGGACATACACGACTATCTCTAAACCATAACACAAATCAATACTTCCTTCAAATATATAAGAACATAGACCAAAAACTCAACTTTTGGCTGACTATAGATAAAACTAGAGCAAAAATGCATTAAAATTTCTCTGGGCGTGGAAACTTTCTCATATTTATCCCAATAGGTAAGTGAACCTCTAGAAAGGGAATTATTTGCTTATAGAACTACGTCTTCCATTGTCTGGAGACTTTATACATGGAAATTTTTACATAGATCTTTTTATACACCTTTGATGATGAATAAAATAAATAATAAAGATAATCTATGTAAGAGATGTAATGTAGAAATTAATGCTGACTGGGCTCATATGTTTTATGACTGTATAAAATTGAAAGAATACTGGAAGTCAATTAATGAATTTTTGCAGGCTCTTTTTACAGATAATTTCATTATTTCTAAATCTCTTATATTATTCAACACACCTGTACCTCTAGAAAAAGTTCTAGAAAAAATCATATATACACAACTCTCTGAATACACTTTAGTTTAAGGCCTGCAACTTGGAAATCAATATGCATTCTGTGCAAACCCCAGCACCATCACGGCCCTCTTGAAGATAAGAGATGACACCCCAATGGGAATTGATAAAGACCAATTATTGGTACAATATATATATATATATAGATCTGACTAAAGCTTTTAATATGACTTCCCACCAGAGGCTCCAAATTGACCTGTCATCTCAGGGTATCAACAATAGTGGTTTGACAAGTTTCTCACAAGTCACACCTTTGTGTGTAAAGATTGGTCCATCTACCTCCTTCAAAGATCCTCTGCTTAAAGGAGTCCTCAGAGGTTCAATTCTTTCCCATTACTTTTAGCCCTTCCTATAAACAAATTCCCATCACATAATCAGCATCTTTCTATCATATTTTGCAGATAACATGGCCATGTATAGAGCAGATTCCTCACACTGCATCGTAAAACATTACCCATGGTCAGATGGTAAACATCTTCAGAACACTAATACTGAACATAAATGAAATCTACATCATGCTTTTCTGTACTTGTCAAAAACTGCAGTCTGTATTTTTAGACATGGACATACACGACTATCTCTAAACCATAACACAAATCAATACTTCCTTCAAATATATAAGAACATAGACCAAAAACTCAACTTTTGGCTGACTATAGATAAAACTAGAGCAAAAATGCATTAAAATTTCTCTGGGCGTGGAAACTTTCTCATATTTATCCCAATAGGTAAATGAACCTCTAGAAAGGGAATTCTCTGCTTATAGAACTACGTCTTCCATTGTCTGGAGACTTTATACATGGAAATTTTTACATAGATTTTTTTATACACCTTTGATGATGAATAAAATAAATAATAAAGATAATCTATGTAAGAGATGTAATGTAGAAATTAATGCTGACTGGGCTCATATGTTTTATGACTGTATAAAATTGAAAGAATACTGGAAGTCAATTAATGAATTTTTGCAGGCTCTTTTTACAGATAATTTCATTATTTCTAAATCTCTTATATTATTCAACACACCTGTACCTCAAAGTGTTAAAAAGGTTAAGCTTCCCTTGTTATGGTCTATTCTAGCAGTGGCTAGGAAAATAATAACTAGAAATTGGATTTCAGATACACCTCCTTCGTTCAATGAATTTAAAAATGTTATGAATATAGTGTGCCATATGGAAATAAACACAATTAGGACTAGAACAAACAGAAAAACATCTTATTTTATTGTATGGGATAATTTACAAATTTTGTTAAAAAAATTTTAATTTAAATAGCATGGTATTTTAGTTTAATTAATTGATCTGATTGTAGTGGATGTCTTTGTAAATACTTTAGTTGTTTTGTTGAATATTATAATAATACCTATTTTTAATTACTTGTATAAAATTGTTATGATATTTCTCTTATATGTTAAAACAATAAACCTGTTTTGAAAAAAAAAAGAAAGGGAATTCTAATGTCCTAGCCAGAGTATGGCCTTACAATCATAGCCTCAACATGGAAAAAGTGCACGCTTCAAAAACATTCTAATGAAGCGTATCAATTTATCTCCCCAACCTCAAGAGTTGAACACCATTGCATGGTTCTGAAAAAAATCTGAACTGGCTTCCAGCCCAACAAAGGGCTGATCTTTTTTTAAGCTCCATTCCATTTAAGCTACTAAATCAGAACCCTTTCTCAGACTTCTCTGGCACACTCATAATAAGGAAAGGACTATAGAATTTTTGTTCACAACCTTTTTATGCACCCTTTCTACAAATTCAAAAAATCTAGAAGCTGTGTCTTCTCCATTGTAAGTCTGACAGGGTCTATTGTCGACCATCAGTTGGGCTAACGATCGAATGGCTGAATATGAAACAATAAGCATCAAAAACTCATTCGGTGAACTTTCATTTCATGGAATGTGTTTCAAACCCCTTTTCTCCACATTTGTGAGCTCTTGTAATTGGTATATACAGTTATATATAGTAAGGGGATGTGGTGTAGCTGAAGTCCCCCACATTGGGGGTGTGTGGGGGCAAAGCTCCCTTACCTTGGTGGGTTTGAAGCACATTCATGTGTAGACAGGGAAGTGTTAGACAAGTAGTTACTTACCCTGTTGATGAAATGAAAGTCTGCTGAGTGAATGTTTGATGCTTATTGGTTGATATTCAGCTGTTTGATAATTAGTCCATTCGATGGCTGAACATAGACCCAGTCTGAAACTCTGTGAAGCAACTCCACAACTCTATGAGAGGCTCAAATATTTTCCACAAATTCAGAAAAATCTCAAAAAATACCTAGCAAAAACCTATAAAATATCACCGTTCTAATAAATCTGAAACAGCTTAAAAACTTCCCACATGCTAAGAAACATCAACTATCTAAAATTGCTACAGAATACTCTTAAAATATAACTTTTAACAAAACCATCATAAAACACTTCACAGCTCCCACAACCACACATATCATTTCCCATACTCACCTTTCTGCTACTTACATTTTAGAGTCAGCTTGAATTCATTCACAAAATGGATATCAGTTTTCCACTTGTAGTTACTAACTGCAAATCACGACTTGCATGTAAATACCTTGCACTCTTCTTTAATTCTGCTTTATTTATTATCGTTTATGCTGCAAACCATTTTATTTTGTTTGCATTTGTTCCTACCATGTTTTACAAATTATATATTTCTGACTATTTTGTGTTTTTACACCTGGACTGAACTTTAAATTTATCTTTTTTGTATATGTGCCATACTAGAAACAAGACATGTAAACAAATAAAATAAATAATAGATTATAATGCAAGCTGTATGTTTATTCAACTATGTGGTAGCAAAACAAGCTAGATATTACTCATCAGCTGTCATAACTGACAAAAAGTGATGGCATGATGGAACTAAACAGAACATACATGCATAACACCAATGATAACGTAATAATGTATTGCATTTTCAAAGTAGTCTGTGCCCCAGTTATCTGTCATCTGTTTATATCAACCATAAACACATAATATTACATTTTTAGAAGTGTTATCTGTGCTTTCATCTGTTCTGTGTTCCTCTGGTCTTCAAATATGTCTTTGTATTTAAGTTTTGTCTAAATAAAATTATAAAGCACTTTGGGAAAAATATACAGACAAAAAGGCCAGCACTCGAAGCAATGATAGCAAATAACTCTACTGCTACCATATATTTACCCTTAGTACTGAGGTATGCTGGGATAAATCCCAGCCAGACACTAACAAACACAACCATGCTGAAATAGATGAACTTGGCTTCATTAAAGCTGTCAGGTAGGTTTCTAGACAAGAATGCTACTATAAAACAGATAGCAGCCAGTATGCCCATGTATCCCAGCATGCACCAGAATGCTATGGCTGAACCTTCATTACATTTAATAATTATCAATCCAGGCTGGGATTTAAAGTTCTGTTCTGGAAATGGAGAAGAAGAAGCAATCCAGGTGCCACATATAATAAGTTGAACAAGTGTAGACAGTGACACAATTGTGTAAGACAGTTGTGATCCCACCCATTCTTTGAACTTACTGTTTGGTTTTGTTGCATTGAAGGCTACAACTACCATAATGGTTTTAGCCAGAACACAAGAGACAGACAGAACAAATGATACACCAAACACAGCTTGACGGAGTCTACAGGTCAGCCAGTTAGGGTATCCAATAAAAATAAAAGAGCACAATAAACAGAGCATAAGAGTTATGAGGAGCAGATAACTGAGGTTCCGATTATTGGCCTTCACAATAGGGGTGTCATTAAACCTGATAAATATAATCAGGATGGCAGCTGTCAGAAGTGAACCCATAACAATGATGGAAGTCAAAGCAATGCCCAAGGGGTCATCATAAGACAGGAATTCTGTAGCTCTCTGAATACATTTATCCTTCTTTTCATTGGGCCACGCTTCAAGAGGGCAGGACAGACAGCCTATGGAATCTGTTAAAAAACAAACAATAAAGGATGTAAAACAATGATAAATAAACATATTCATGTGTCGACTTTAAACAAAACTGACTTTTTTGCACTAGTACCCATTCTTCACTGTGACAAAAATAATAAAATAAATCAGGTTCTGAAAAATAATATCTTGCAATGTCATTTGTTCAGTTATAAAGTAAACTTAACCTTTTGAAGACTGTGTTGTCATTCTGAATATAGATAACTGAAATATCATCAAAATCATGAAAAGAAACCATCTGTTGATCTCAGATTTTGTAATAAGTTAAGCTTATTTGGCTCAACCTGCCTGTATTCATGGATGTACCACATATTTATGAATAGTAACCTGTAACAAAACTTTTAATGAGATACATTCTACTGAAAATCAGCCTAAAGTAAGACTACCAGCTGGCTAAGAGTGATGGTGGCAATTCTTCATACATTCAATGCTGGAAGCCTTCTACCTCCAACACCCATTGCAAAGTGATATAACGTACCACAGGTCGATGCTGGACTCTGTATAACACATTAGTAGGATAAGGGACATAATCTAAGCAACTAGCCAAAATACTTTAGAAAATTGCCACTTGATATCCTGCTGTAATGTCATTTTCATTGGTCACCAAGGAATGTTGATGTTGACCAATTTATGGCACAGAATATTAAGAGTGCTGACTGTAGCACACCATGTGCTGGCTTCAGTAAAGGACTCAGGCTCTGGAGAACCAGGCATGGGGAAGATGAGAATGAGTGTCCAACACCAATTCATCAGGTTTAGAAGAGTAAAGACTAACCATCAAACTTACCAAAACAATAAGGCAACCTGGGCACTTATGGCCTGATGCAGGTAGCATGGCCAGCCACAAGCATGTGTGGCATGTTACAAGCACCATGGTAGAACTAGTCATACACAGCAATACACACATAGCATGGTCATGACTATGCATGTGTAACATGTCATAAACAGCATGGGCATGTCAATCCATGTGGTAGGTAGCAATGGCTAGGCATCAGGTATGTGGGGCATGTTAGAAGCACCAGGGGCAGATCTAGTTATGCATAGCAATACACACATGGCATGGTCATGACCATGCATGTGTAACATGACACAAACAACATGGGCATGTCAATCCATGATGTAAGTAGCATGGCCAGACACAGGCATGTGTGGCATGTCACAAGCACCAGCAGCAGACCTAGTCATGCTACACACATAGCATGGTCGTGACAACACATGTGTAGCATGGCATAAACAGCATGGGCATGTCAATCTATGACATAGGTAACAATGGCAGGCTCAGGCATGTAAAGTGTGGGGTAGTTACCATGGGAAGACATGCACTGTATTGTGCAAAGAGTACTGGACAGGCACATACTTGCATGGTAAATTGCAAACAGCATCAGCAGGCTGAGGCATGAATATCATGGTGCAAACACCATGGTTACTTATATACACGTCAGCATAAATATCAAGGTGCAAACACCATGGTTGCATATATACGCATGTCCGCATGAATATCATGGTGCAAACACCATGGTTACTTATATACACATGTCAGCATAAATATCATGGTGCAAACACTATGGTTACTTATATATGCATGTCAGCATGAGTATCACAGTGCAAACACCATGGTTACTTATGTATACATCCCGGCACGAAGATCACAGTGCAAACACCACTGTTACTTATATACGCTTGTCAGCATGAATATAACAGTGCAAACACCATGGTTACTTATATACACATGTGAGCATGAATATTGCGGAGCAAACACCATGGTTACTTATATACGCATGTCAGCATGAATATCACGTTGCAAACACCATGGTTACTTATATACACATGTCATCATGAATATCACGGTGCAAACACCATGGTTACTTATATACGTATGTCAGCATAAATATCATGTTACAAACACCATGGTTACTTATTTACGTATGTCAGCATGAATATTACTGTGCAAACACCATGGTTACTTATACACGTATGTCAGCATGAATATTACTGTGCAAACACCATGGTTACTTATATAAGCATGTCAGCATAAATATCATGGTGCAAACACCATGGTTACTTATATATGCATGGCAGCATGAATATCACGGTGCAAAGACCATGATTGCTTATATATGCATGTCAGCATGAATATCACGGTGCAAACACCATAGTTACTTATATACACATGTCAGCATGAATATCATGGTGCAAACACCTTGGTTACTTATATACGCATATCAGCATGAATATCATGGTGCAAACACCATGGTTACTTATGTATGCATGTAGCATGAATATCATGGTGCAAACACCATGGTTACTTATATACGCATGTCAGCATGAGTATCAAGGTGCAAACACCATGGTTACTTATGTATGCATGTCGGCACGAATATCACGGTGCAAACACCATGGTTACTTATATACGCATGTCAGCATGAATATCATGGTGCGAACACCATGGTTACTTATATACATATGTCAGCATGAATATCATGGTGCAAACACCATGGTTACTTATATACGCATGTCAGCATGAATATTAAGGTGCAAACACCATGGTTACTTATATATGCATTTCAGCATGAATATCAAGGTGCAAACACCATGGTTTTTTATATATGCATGGCAGCATGGACATCATTGTGCAAACACAATGGTGACTTATATATGCATGGCAGCATGAATATCATGGTGCAAACACCATAGTTAGTTATATATGCATGTCAGCATGAATATCATGGTGCAAACACCATGGTAACTTATACACACATGTCAGCATGAATACCATGGTGGAAACACCATGGCTACTTATGTACGCATGTCAGCATGAATATCATGGTGCAAACACCATGGTTACTTACGCACGCATGTCAGCATAAATATCATGGTGCGAACACCATGGTTACTTATATACACATGTCAGCATGAATAACACGGTGCAAACAACATGGTTACTTATATACGCATGTCAGCATGAATATCACGGTGCAAACACCATGGTTACTTATATACGCATGTCCGCATGAATATCATGGTGCAAACACCATGGTTACTTATATACGCATGTCAGCATGAATATCATGGCGCAAACACCATGGTTGCTTATATATGCATGTCAGCATGAATATCATGGTGCAAACACCATGGTTGCTTATATACATATGTCAGCATGAATATCCTGGTGCAAACACCATGGTTACTTATATATGCATGTCAGCATGAATATCATGGTGAAAACACCATGGTTGCTTATATACACATGTCAGCATGAATATCCTGGTGCAAACACCATGGTTACTTATATATGCATGTCAGCATGAATATCATGGTGAAAACACCATGGTTGCTTATATACATATGTCAGCATGAATATCATGGTGCAAACACCATGGTTACTTATATACACATGTCAGCATGAATATCAAGGTGCAAACACCATAGTTAGTTATATATACATGTCAGCATGAACATCATGGGGCAAACACCATGGTTACTTATGTACGCATGTCAGCATGAATATCATGGTGCAAACACCATGGTTACTTATGTACGCATGTCAGCATGAATATCATGGTGCGAACACCATGGTTACTTATATACACGTCAGCATGAATATAATGGTGCAAACACCATGGTTACTTATATACACAAGTCAGCATGAATATCACGGTACAAACACCGTGATTACTTATATATGCATGTCAACATGAATATCATGGAGCAAACACCATGGTTACTTATGTATGCATGTTGGCACGAATATCACGGTGCAAACACCATGGTTACTTATATACGCATGTCAGCATGAATATCACGGTACAAACACCATGGTTATTTATATACGTATGTCAGCATGAATATCACAGTGTAAACACCATGGTTACTTATATAAGCATGTCAGCATGAATAGCATGGTGCAAACACCATGGTTACTTATATACACATGTCAGCATGTTTATCATGGTGCAAACACCATGGTTACTTATGTATACATGTCAGCATGAATATCACGGTGCAAACACCTTGGTTACTTATATACGCATGTCAGCAAGAATATCATGGTGCAAGCACCATGGTTACTTATATACATATGTCAGCATAAATATCACAGTGCAAACACCATGGTTACTTATATACGCATGTGAGCATGAATATCATGGTGCAAACACCATGGTTACTTATATACGTATGTCAGCATGAATATTCATGGTGCAAACACCATGGTTATTTATACATCAATGTCAGCATGAATATCATGGTGCAAACACCATGGTTACTTATGTACGTATGTCAGCATGAATATCATGGTGCAATCACCATGTTTACTTATATACACATGTCAGCATGAATATCACGGTGTAAACACCTTGGTTACTTATGTACGTATGTCAGCATGAATATCATGGTGCAAACACCATGATTACTTTTATACATATGTCAGCATGAATATCATGGTGCAAACACCATGGTTATTTATACATGAATGTCAGCATGAATATCACGGTGCAAACACCATGGTTACTTATATACGAATGTCAGCATGAATATCATGGTGCAATCACCATATTTACTTATATACACATGTCAGCATGAATATCACGGTGTAAACACCTTGGTTACTTATAAAACAATGTCAGCATGAATATCACGGTGCAGACACCATGGTTACTTACATACGTATGTCAACATGAATATCACGGCACAAACACGATTGTTACTTATATACGCATGTCAGCATGAATATTATGGTGCAAACACCATGGTTACTTATATACGCGTGTCAGCATGAATAGCATGGTGCAAACACCATGGTTACTTATGTACGCATGGCAGCATGAATATCATGGTGCAAACACCATGGTTACTTACATACGCATGTCAGCATGAATATCACGGTGCATACACCTTGGTTTCTGATATACGCATGTCAGCATGAATATCATGGTGCAAACACCACGGTTACTTATATACACATGTCAGCATGAATATCCTGGTGCAAACACCATGGTTACTTATATACACATGTCAGCATGAATATCCTGGTGCAAACACCACGGTTACTTATATACACATGTCAGCATGAATATCCTGGTGCAAACACCATGGTTACTTATATACACATGTCAGCATGAATATCCTGGTGCAAACACCACGGTTACTTATATACACATGTAAGCATGGATATCATGGTGCAAACACCATGGTTACTTATATACACATGTCAGCATGAATATCCTGGTGCAAACACCACGGTTACTTATATACACATGTCAGCATGAATATCCTGGTGCAAACACCATGGTTACTTATATACACATGTCAGCATGAATATCCTGGTGCAAACACCACGGTTACTTATATACACATGTCAGCATGAATAGCATGGTGCAAACACCATGGTTACTTATATACACATGTCAGCATGAATATCCTGGTGCAAACACCACGGTTACTTATATACACATGTCAGCATGAATAGCATGGTGCAAACACCATGGTTACTTATATACGCATGTCAGTGATATCATACCAAACTTGCAGTGAACACATTGCCTTCAGGTGCTGAAACTTGTTCTGAGAAGTAAAACGGTTACATGTACACTGAAATATTCTCATCCGCCTTATTTTATGGCCAGCTCACATCTAGCACTCACCTCCCACTAAGTGAAACTGCCATGACAGGATGGGGATGCTTGAATTAAAAGAGCAGCAAGAAGGCTAGTGGATCAGGATGGTGGTGCCACATCCTGAACATTTATCTGTTTAAGTCATCTAGCTTACTTTGATTTATTCATTTATGTATTATAGTTGTTTTGCAGTAATTTCCAAGTGAGAAATTCCATTTACAGTGGAGTCCAGAGGAGAGAAACCTCATTATAAAACTATATGATAGCTGTGATAATAGAACATTGAACATATTTATGTAAAAGTTACATATTCCAAATTACAAATAATATTACAGGAAACAAAGTTAGTCATCTTAACTGTATTGCAAAATGATTAATCTTTTAAGGAGGTAATAACTTATGTTAAGTATGTAGCAAGCAATTAGTAAAAGAATATATAATGGTGACAACTGTGATGTATAGGTTCATAGGTTCATAGGTTCATACTAGGCTATCTGCCTTAGGGCATTTATAAGCCTAGTGAGAGTGTGTTTGGCTTTCGCCACCCATTTTAAATTTATTTTGCTATGCCCTTTTTCGAGGTTAGTATACTGTGCCTCTGTCTAACGGTGACACTGAAGTGATACCCGGGGTAAACCTACGATCTCCCATCCACTCATCAAGATTCCTCTTGATGAGAGTCAATGAGGGACTCTGCCTAACCTGGACTGGGATTTTATTCCAGAGTGAAGGGAGCCTCTGGGTTATGAATCTATCCCTCCAGCATGTCCTATTTATTTCAGTGCTGAGGTTCAAGTCTCTTGAGTGCGTAGCTCGATGGGATTTGGATTTTCTGAGGTGCAGCATGTCCATTAATTCCGGGTTGGACATGGCTTTATACGTCAAGTACAGATCGCCTCTGAGTAGGCGGTATGCCACTGAGTAGAGCTGGAGTTTCTTTAACCGGGCAGCATATGGCATCTGTTTGAGCCCTTTGATCCTCTTGGTGATGTACTTTTGGCCTCTTTCCAGTTGCTGCAGATGTCTGGTAAGGTACATCCCAAAAGGGGCATTGTACTCAATTATGGGCCTGATGAGGGATGAGTAAAGAGGCACAATGACCTCCCCTGATCTAGACGTGAATCCATTCATGATTAGGTGGGCTATGTAAAATGTTTTTCTAAGCACTTTGGCCACGTAGTTGTCAAATGAGAGATTGCTAACAACTTGGGTCCCCTGGTCCCTAATTACTTCTTCTGTACTTAATGGATTACCACCTATGTGGTAATTTGTGGGCACTTTGTTTTTGCCAAAGGGGATGACTATACACTTTTTGGCATTTAGCTTGAGGCCATGGCTCTGGCATCAGTTGCCTGTTTCTATGAGGCCCTTTTGGAGGATGCTTGTGTCGGCTGGAGAGTCGATTATGGCACCCAGTTTGCAGTCATCTGTGAACTTGGTCAGCCACAGTCCTTCCGTGTTGGCCTGTACCTCTGAGAAATATATACCGAACAAGAGAGGTCCCAGGAATGAGCCTTGTGGGACGCCACTTGTAACTGGTTTGGAGTCTGACATGGCTCCAGCAATTCTAACCATGTGGGTTCTGTCCTTGAGCCAGTTTGCAACCCATCTAGTGACATAGGGGTTTATATTTAAGCTGGTGAGCTTATCTATAATGCCCGAGTGGGGTATTGTATCAAAGGCTTTTGCGAGGTCCAGGTAGGCTGTGTGGACCACCTTCCCCTCGTCAATGGCCTTGGTGACTGTTTCAAAGAAATCACCCAGGTTTAAGAGGCAGGATCTGCCCTTCACAAAGCTGAACTGGGTATGATCCAATGTCTGTAGGTCCCCAATATCTTTATTTATGAGGTCCATGATGATCCTTTCCATAGCTTTGCAGACCAAGCTAGTCAGGCTTATGGGGCGATAGTTTCCAGGATCCGTTGAGACACCACCTTTGTGGAGAGGGACCACTGTTGCTGTACGCCACTCTTTGGGTACATATCCTGTAGTAAGGCTGAGATTGAACAGTAGTTTTATGTTTGGGTTTAGCTCTTCTTGGATTTCATGTAGGACGCAGCCTGGGACACCGTCTGGTCCCATTGATGCTGTGTTTTTTCCTTTGGAGAGGGCGGCTCTTACGTGAGCATCTGAGATGTCAGGGGGGGGCAGCACTCTGCTGGGATAGATATTTGCCCTTTTGGTGGGGAGGGGGGGAGAAACTTGCACTGAACCTGTCAGCTAGGATGTTGGCAATGTCTGTGGGTTCGGTGTATTTTTTGTCATTTTGGACTAATTCTGAGCATATCTGGGAATTCCCACCCAGGTTCCTAACATAACTAAAGAAAGCCTTGTGATTATCCTTAGTGTCCTGTGCAATTTTTCTCTCGAAGCTGGCCTCAGACGATTTTATGATTGCCCGTAGTTTTTTGCTAATACTGATCAGAGATGCCTTCCCTTTTTGGGATTTTGCTCTATCATGTAGTAGCTTCCTCCTTCTATTGTATAGTTTGTTTATGGCTGGGGTCCAACAGACAGGATGCCTGCCTTTGGAGGATTGGGTCTTGGTTTTATTTGGGATTACATGATCCATGCATTCCAGAAGGTGTTCATATAATGTGTTTATAAAGGATTCTGTGGTCTGGGCCGTATTTTCCACAGGCCCGGGGGCTTTTAAGGATTCCACCTCGGTTTTGAGGAGTGTGAAATTTGCTTTAGAGAAGTTTTTCACTGTGGTTTTCTGGGCAGGGGTGGGGTCGGGATGTGAATATCCAGTGAGATTCATTTATGGTCTGATCTTACCAGTGAGGGATTTTTTTATTTTATTTTTATTTTATTTTATTTATTTTATAATAATACAGATTTATTTCCAGTGAGGGATACACTTCTGGTCTGGAGCATAGAGCCCATGTTGGTGATGATCAGGTCCAGTATGTTTTCCCCTCTTGTGGGAGTGGTAACAAGTTGTTCCATAGCATTTAATTTTATAAATTCTAGGTACCTTTGGGCTAGGGTGTTGGAGCTAGAGTAATGCTCCCAGTCTATGTTTGGGTAGTTGAAGTTGCCCAATATAATGGTGTTTGGAGAGACCTTCATATTTTCCAGTGTTCTCAGGAAGGCCGAGTGGGGTTCCTGGGTTTGGGAGGGTGGTCTGTAGAAGGCTATAAACTGGAAGGCAGTTTTACTCACTGTTAGTTGCACATGGATAGTCTCTGATGCTTCGTGCTGTGCCACCAACCTGGAGGTGTGGGTATCTTTGACGAATATTGATACTCCTCCTCCTTTTGTGGTTTGGTCCAAGTTTTGGGGCCGAAAAGCATGGTATGAGGTATAACCTGGTAGTGCTGGGGTGCTCTCGGGAGCCTTGAACCAGGTTTCGGTTACTGCACAGATATCGATGTTCTCCATGCTAAGGAGTGTTTCGAGTGCATGCATCTTGAGGTTTAGACTTCTGGCATTGAGTAGCATTACTCTTAGTTTCTTATCCCTTGTGATACCTATGGAGGTGGGTTTGTCTTTTGAGCCTTGCCTAAAAAAGTTGCTATGGGGGTGGCAAGAGCCTTTACCAATATCAGAAAGCCCCGGGGTGACAGTTGCAAGCCGTCCCTAGCGAAGCATCGTGGCTTGTCGAGCATGTCATCCCAGGCTGACAGGCATTGGATCCCCTTTGAATGACACCAATACTTAAGCCAATTGTTGAAATTGATCATCTTGTCTTCATATTGTGGCATCATTCTTGGTGAGTGTAAGATGCTACTCAAGGTCAGGGTCATACCGGCCTGGGCTACATGCTCAGAGAGCTCCTCTATGTCTCTTTTCATGTAGTCCAGGGAGGTAACTCTCAGTTCATTCACACCAGCATGGACAATGACTGTGTCATATTTGTACTTGCCTTGGAGTGACCTGAGTGCTTGTGTTATGTGGCGGATCCTAGCGCCCGACAGGCAGCTCACCGTTACCTTCTCCTTGTTCAGCCTGGTGAGCGGGACATCAGTGTGCCTGACGATAGAGTCACCTATTACAAGTGTATCAGGTGTGTTGTTTAGCCTTAAGGGCTGTGACTGTTCGGCACACTGGCTTTGTGAGCTATGTGTTGCACGTGTTTTGTTTTGGGGTAGCGGTTGCTTGGGTGTCTGCTTTGGAGGTCTCTGCTGCTTAGGCAGATTTTTATTTAGAGCCTCCGAGTATGTTTTTCTGTGTTTATGTGTTTGGTTTGCTGTCACGGTAGGTCTATGTGAGACTGGAATTGTAGTGAGTGTGGTTTCCTTCTCCTCCTGATTGGTTATGCCAGTACTGAGTTGAGAGAGCTTAGCCTCCAGTTTGGCTATATGGTTGCATCTCTCACATGTGTTGGAATTTGTTGGGAGGAGGAGAGGGTTGTCTGTGTACATGAGGCAGTTGTAACATTGCCTCAAGATTCCCAGATTCACCAGCTGGACCGGAGAGGAGATTGACAACTGACCTTTGGACATGCCAGAATAGTATTGGGAATTCCTTTATAATTGTAAAAAGGGCCAATGGGGAACAAGGTACTCAAGGGGAGTTTGTGAGGGAGTAGTGCTTTTAATTTTTTAGTGCTGACTTATATAATTGCTTTAGTGAGCAAGTGCCAGGCTTTAGAGTAGGAATAGGTTGTTTATTATGAGAACTAGATCAGTTCTAAGGGAAAAAGTGAAGAGCAGACTTTGTGGAGCCGAGAATGGTTTAAACCCAATTAAGCAGAGCTGCCCGATGCTGCGCTATGCGCAAAACCGCGCAAAACCGCACCAAAGCGGGTTTTATACAGGGGGACTTGAAAGAGATAGAAATTGGCCCAAAACTGCCAATAGACTACCAGATTCATATGCTGGGAACACTCCTCCAGGGATAGATAAGCTGCTCTAAGCTCCCCACTGCCACTGGTGAACAAAGAAGCCTCCCTTTATCCAAGAAAGGAAATGGGCAAAACAGGAACTTTCCAAAAGTCCAGAATACAACAAAGCCTGTATTTGGACTACTCTAGGTCAGGAAAGACGGCAAACAAGGATAATTTTTTTGTTTTTTTTCTTTTTTGCAACAAACAGCAGGAAAATGCAATAAATATGTAGCAGAGGCTAGCACACTTGAGTGTGTAGCCTCAACAGGTAAATGCAACAAACTGGACAAACTTTAAAAGTGCAGGTGCAAAAACAACTTTAAACAGTTTAAAACAGTTCAAGAAGCAGAAATACTTGCAGTTTAGCTAGATCGGACAGTCGCCCAGGTAGTATCAGGAAAAAAACACTTTTATCAGGTTAGCAGTCACACTTTTAGCCTCTCTGCTGCTAGCACCATTCTGTAAGACCATGAGCTTGGCTGAGTAGTAACAAGCGCAAAAACTGCGCCAAAGCGGGTTTTATACATAAAATTATGATGTAAAACTATCATTTGCCTATATGATGCTGGCCCACAAATAGTTTAAAATCATGATGTTAAACTGTCATTTGCCTCTATGATGCTGGCCTATAAATGGATTAAAATCATGACGTAAGACTGTCATTTGCCTATATGATGCTGGCCCATAAATGGTTTAAAATCGTGATGTAAAACTGTAATTTCTTATATGATGCTGGCCCATAAATATTTTAAAATCATTATGTAAAACTGTCATTTGCCTAAATGATGCTGGCCCATCAATGTTTTAAAATCATGATGTAAAAATGCCATTTGTCTATATGATGCTGGCCCATAAATTATTTAAAATCATGATGTAAAACTGTAATTTGTCTATATGATGCTGGCCGATAAATGGTTTAAAATCATGATGTAAAACTGTCATTTTCCTATATGATGCTGGCCCATAAATGTTTTAAAATCATGATGTAAAAGTTTAATTTGCCTATATGATGCTGGCCCATAAATGTTTTAAAATCATGATGTAAAAGTGTAATTTGCCTATATGATGCTGGCCCATGAATGTTTTAAAATCAGGATGTAAAACTGTCATTTGCCTATATGATGCTGGTCAATAAATGGTTTAAAATCTGAATGTAAAACTGTCATTTGCCTATATGATGCTGGCCCATGAATGTTTTAAAATCAGGATGTAAAACTGTCATTTGCCTATATGATGCTGGCCCATGAATGGTTTAAAATCATGATATAAAACTGTAATTTTCCTATATGATGCTGGTTGATATATGGTTTGAAATCATGATGTAAACCTGTCATTTGCCTATATGATGCTGGCCCATAAATGGTTTGAAATCATGATGTAAAACTGTAATTTGCCTATATGATGCTGGCCCATAAATGTTTAAAAGCATGATGTAAAACTGTAATTTGCCTATATGATGCTGGCCCATAAATGGTTTAAATCATGATGTAAAACTGTCATTTGCCTATATGATGCTGGCCCATAAATGTTTAAAAGCATGATGTAAACCTGTCATTTGCCTATATGATGCTGGCCCATAAATGGTTTAAATCATGATGTAAAACTGTCATTTGCCTATATGATGCTGGCCCATAAATGTTTAAAAGCATGATGTAAACCTGTCATTTGCCTATATGATGCTGGCCCATAAATGGTTTAAATCATGATGTAAAACTGTCATTTGCCTATATGATGCTGGCCCATAAATGGGTTAAAATTATGATGTAAAACTGTAATTTGCCTATATGATGCTGGCTCATAAATGGTTTAAAATCATGATGTAAAACTTTAATTTGCTTATATGATGCTGGCCCACAAATGTTTTAAAAGCATGATGTAAAACTGTAATTTGCTATATGGTGCTGGCCCATAAATTGTTTAAAATCTTGATGTAAAACTGTTGTTGTTGTTGTTGGTGCTGGCCCATAAATCATTTACAATCTTGATGTAAAACTGTAATTTGCATATATGATGCTTGCCCGTAAATGGTTTAAAATCATGATGTAAAACTGCAATTTGCTATATGATGCTGGCCCATAAATGTTTTAAAATCATGATGTAAAACTGTAATTTGCCTTTATGATGCTGGCCCAAAAGTGTTTTAAAATTATGACGTAAAACTGTAATTTGCCTATATGATGGCCCATAAATGGTTTAAAATCATGACATAAAACTGTAATTTGCCTATATGATGCTGGCCCATAAATTGTTTAAAATCATGTGTAAAACTGTAATTAGTCTATATGATTTTGGCCTATAAATGTTTTAAAATCATGATGTAAAACTGTAATTTGTCTATATGATGCTGGCCCATAAATGGTTTAAAAGCATGATGTAAAACTGTAATTTGAATATATGATGCTGGCCCATAAATGTTTTAAAATCATGATTTTTAACTGTAATTTGCCTATATGATGCTGTCCCGTAAATTTTTTTTAAATCATGAAGTAAAACTCTAATTTGCCTATATGTTGCTGGCCCATAAATGTTTTAAAATCATGATGTAAAACTGTAATTTGCCTATATGATGCTGGCCTGTAAATGTTTAAAAACATGATGTAAAACTCTAATTTGCCTATATGTCGCTGGCCCATAAATGTTTCAAAATCATGATGTAAAACTGTAATTTGCCTATATGATGCTGGCCTGTAAATGTTTAAAAACATGATGTAAAACTCTAATTTGTCTATATGTCGCTGGCCCATAAATGTTTCAAAATCATGATGTAAAACTGTAATTTGCCTATATGATGCTGGCCCATAAATGTTTTAAAATCATGACATAAAACTATAATTTGCCTATATGATGCTGGCCCACAAATGGTTTAAAATCTTGATGTAAAACTGTAATTTGCCTATATGATGCTGGCCCATAAATGTTTTGAAATCATGACGTAAAACTGCAATTTGCCTATATGATGCTGGCCCATAAATGGTTTAAAATTATGATGCAAAACTGTCATTTGCCTATATGATGCTGGCCTGTAAATGGTTTAAAATCATGATGCAAAACTGTCATTTGCCTATATGATGCTGGCCTGTAAATGGTTTAAAATCATGATGCAAAACTGTCATTTGCCTATATGATGCTGGCCCATAAATGATTTAAAATCATTATGTAAATCTGTAATTTGTCTATATGATGCTGGCCGATAAATGGTTTAAAATGATGATGTAAAACTGTAATTTGCCTATATGATGCTGGCCCATAAATGTTTTAAAATCATGATGTAAAAGTGTAATTTGCCTATATGATGCTGGCCCATGAATGTTTTAAAATCATGATGTAAAACTATCATTTGCCTATATGATGCTGGTCAATAAATGGTTTAAAATGATGATGTAAAACTGTAATTTGCCTATATGATGCTGGCCCATAAATGGTTTAAAATCATGATGTAAAATTGTCATTTGCCTATATGATGCTGGCCCATGAATGTTTTAAAATCAGGATGTAAAACTGTCATTTGCCTATATGATGCTGGCCCATGAATGATTTAAAAGAATGATGTACAACTGCAAGTTGCCTATATGATGCTGGCCCATGAATAGTTTAAAATCATGATGTAAAACTGTCATTTGCATATATGGTGCTGGCCCATAAATGGTTAAAATCATTATGTAAAACTGTCATTTGCCTATATGATGCTGGCCCATAAAAGGTTTAAAATCAGCTTGTAAAACTGTAATTTGCCTATATGATGCTGGCCCATAAATAGTTTAAAATCATGATGTAAAACTGTAATTTGCCTATATGATGCTGGTGCTTAAATGGTTTAAAATCTTGATGTAAAACTGTAATTTTCCTATATGATGCTGGCCCATAAATGTTTTAAAATCATGATTTAAAACTGTAATTTGCCTATATGATGCTGGCCCATAAATTTTTTAAAATTATGATGTAAAACTGTAATTTGCCTATATGTTGGTTGTCCATAAATGTTTTAAAATCATGATTGTTATTTTCTGTATGATTATAGTGTGTTTTTTGTTATTATTATTTAGTGTGAGCTTTTATATTATTATTACCACTTAGATGAATAGTTTTTAGTAGTATGTTAGCGGAGCTTTTCTCCTCGGGCCTCCACTGAAAATGGACATGTATCCAGCTGGACTAGCCCGGTCAACAAATGTAAAATAAAATAAATAAAATAAATAAATGATGTAAAACTGTAATTTGCCTATATGATGCTGGCCCATAAATGTTTTAATGTCATGATGTAAAACTGTAATTTTCTATATGATGCTGGCCCATAAATGTTTTAAAATCATGACATAAAACTATAATTTGCCTACATGATGCTGGCCCATAAATGTTTTAAAATCATGACGTAAAACTATAATTTGTCTATATGATGCTGGCCCACAAATGTTTTAAAAGCATGATGTAAAACTGTAATTTGCCTATATGATGCTGGCCTACAAATGGTTTAAAATCTTGATGTAAAACTGTAATTTGCCTATGCAATGCTGGCCCATAAATGTTTTAAAATCATGACATAAAACTGTAATTTGCCTTTATGATGCTGGCCCATAAATGCTTTAATATCATGATGTAAAACTGTAATTTGCCTGTATGATGCTGGCCCATAAATGCTTTAATATCATGATGTAAAACTGTAATTTGCCTGTATGATGCTGGCCTACAAATGGTTTAAAATCTTGATGTAAAACTGTAATTTGCCTATGCTATGCTGGCCCGTAAATGTTTTAAAATCATGACATAAAACTGTAATTTGCCTTTATGATGCTGGCCCATAAATGCTTTAATATCATGATGTAAAACTATAATTTGCCTGTATGATGCTGGCCCATCAATGGTTTAAAATCATGATGTAAAACTGCCATTTGCCTATATGATGCTGGACCATGAATGTTTTAAAATCATGATGTAAAACTGTTATTTGCCTAAATGATGCTGGCCCATGAATGTTTTAAAATCATGATGTAAAACTATAATTTGCCTATATGATGCTGGCCCATAAATGGTTTAAAATCTGAATGTAAAACTGTCATTTGCCTATATGATGGCCCATAAATGGTTTAAAATCTGAATGTAAAACTGTCATTTGCCTATATGATGCTGGCCCATAAATGGTTTAAATCATGATGTAAAACTGTCATTTGCCTATATGATGCTGGCCCATAAATGGTTTAAAATCTGAATGTAAAACTGTCATTTGCCTATATGATGGCCCATAAATGGTTTAAAATCTGAATGTAAAACTGTCATTTGCCTATATGATGCTGGCCCATAAATAGTTTAAAATCATGATGTAAAACTGTCATTTGCCTATATGATGCTGGCCCATAAATGGTTTAAAATCTGAATGTAAAACTGTCATTTGCCTATATGATGCTGGCTCATAAATGGTTTGAAATCATGACATAAAACTGTCATTTGCCTATATGATGCTGTCCCATAAATGGGTTAAAATCATGATATAAAAGTGTCATTTGCCTATATAATGCTCGCCCATATATGGTTTAAAATCATGATGTAAAATTGTCATTTGCGTATATGATGCTGGCCCATAAATTGTTTAAAATCATGATGTGAAACTGTCATTTGCCTATATGATGCTGACCCATAAATGTTTTAAAATCATGATGTAAAACTGTCATTTGCCTATATGATGCTGGCTCATAAATGGTTTAAAATCACAATGTGAAACTGTCATTTGTCTATATGATGCTGGCCAATAAATGGTTTAAAATCATGATATCAAACTGTCATTTGCCTATATGATGCTGGCCCTTAAATGATTTAAAATCATGATGTAAAACTGTCATTTACCTATATTATGCTGACCCATAAATGGTTTAATATCATGATGTCAAACTGTAATTTGCCTATATGATACTGGCCCATAAATTGTTTAAAATTATGATTTCAAACTGTCATTTGCCTATATGATGCTGGCCCATAAATGGTTTAAAATCATGATGTCAAATTTTAATTTACCAATATGATGTTGGCCCATGTTGTTGTTGTTGTGTCTTTCGGCTTATCCTGGTTAGGGGTCGCCACAGCAGAAATCTGGTCCGTTGATGATTGGCAGTAAATTTTTACGTGCCGAGTTGCCAGCTCTGACACACAACCTTCAATGAAGGTATGCCCATTCACGCATGTCCCCACACAGAAGACGCTCTAGCTGAGAATCGAACAGGACAACATCATACTGTGAGGCGACAATGCTGTTGGCCCATAAATGGTTTAAAAATCATGATGTAAAACTGAAATTTGCCTATATTATGCTGGCGCATAATGGGTTTAAAATCATGATGTAAAACTGTAATTTGCCTATATGATGCTGGCCCATAATGGGTTTAAAATCATGATGTAAAACTGTCTTTTGCCCATATGATGCTATCCCATAAATGTTATAAAATCATGATGTAAAACTGTAATTTGCCTATATGATGCTGGTTTTAGAATGTCTTTTCCCTCTTTCCTTATGACTCTTATTACTCCTTTTGTCCAAGATCTTGGGCAGCCCCTCTTTCCAGATTTCATTAAATTAGTTTTCCACTGTTTTTTTTTTCCTTCTGCCTATCTGTCAGATTTGTATTGGTAGACCATCTGTCTCTAGTGCTTTGTTTTGATTCTGTGCCCCTAGTTGTTCTGCATTTTCCTCTTCACCTATTTCCCTGTTAATCATATCATGTTGTCTGCTCTATGTTTTTTTTAACTGAATTGTTTCTATGTATTGTTTCCTTGTTCCCCTCATCCTACAGTTCTGTGGTGTAATGTGCATGGCAGTAATCCCTAAGGATTTTTAAATTCTCAGGTTCCTTATCTATGATTTGCTGATCCCCTGTTCATCTTAGGTATTTAACTTTCTACTTTCTGTTGCCATGTACCCAAATCCTATTTCTTGGTCTTTTTTGAATTTTCCTTTTCATTTCTTCTTTCTTTTTCATTTTCCATCAGATTTGTCCCTCTTTTCTTTTGTTTCCTTAATTTCTGATTTTTTCATTTTCTCACTTAATATCTTGTTATAGTTTAACAGTTTTTGCTTAGTTCTTTAATTGCACCCCATCCTATTCCAGAGTCTCCCTCCTCTATATCCATTATCTTACTGAGAGTGTCTCTTAACCATATTCGAAATCTTTCATTCTTTAGCAAATACACTGGGAATTTCCAATGCTTTTCTCTTGCTACAGCTGACCCTTGATCCAATTCCAATGGTACAGATGCATGGTCAGAATGTAAAATGGGTCCTACTTCTATATGTTTCACATTCTGGATGTTTCATTACAAATGTTTTATATATCCTTAACTAACTTTTCCTTTTTTTACTAGATTAAGTTTATCTTTCCTTCATTTTTTCCATTGTCACGGTACCAACCAGTACATACAGAAGTTGTTTTGTATTGTTTCATTCCATTTCTGTTTTCTTTCCTCCTTTCAGGTTCATAGGTTAATAGAAGGTTACTAGGCTAATGTCCCTAGAGTCCTTACAAGCCTAGCCATATTTATCCCAAGTTGCCCCAATTGTTGGTGGTTAGGTGAGTGATGTTTGCAGAAGTATGCGTCTATGATAGTCAATAACAACGTTCTCTGTCCAGGATGGACATGGACCCCACCCCAGGAGTGAATTTGCAGTTACTCATCCATTGATTTAGGTTGCATTTGAAAAGAGTCAGGGAGGGGTTTTGTTTCATGTGAATTGGAAGCTTGTTCCAGAGAAGTGGCAGTCTCTGGGAGATGTCTCTATCTCTGCAGTAGGACCTGTTCATGTCAGAGACTAGGTTAAGATTCCTGCAGTGAGTGACCCTCATGCAATTTGATTTATGAATGTGTAGCATTTCCATCAAGGGCTGGGTCAGAGACTGCCCTGTAAGTCAGGCACAGGTCACCCCTTAGCAACCTGTAGGCAACAGAATACAGTGACAGGGCTTTCAGTTTTTCTATGTAAGTCTTGTTGTGTGTAACCTATAATTTCTTGGTGAGAAACCTCTGTGGTCTCTCCAATTGTTGCAGGTCTCTGGTGAGGGACATTGCTAAAGGGAGCATTGTACTCAATTATTGGTCTGATGAGGGCTGAATATAATAGAATTATAACATCCTTAGATCTAGATGTGATGCCTTTACATATAAGATGTGCCGCATAGAAGGATTTCCTTACCCCTGTGGATGCGTAGTGGTCAAAGGTCAGACTGCCATGAACCTGAGTACCCAGATCAAGTACCACTGGGTCCACACTTTGGGGGGGGTGCTGTCTATAATGTAATTAGCAAGGGTGTCAGTTTTCCCAAAGGGAATAATAATGCATTTTTTGCATTAACTTTAATCCATGGCTTTGGAACCAATCATTTGTCTGTGTTAACCCTGTCTGCAGTATATTAACATTGTTGGGGGACTCACTGACTGCTCCTGTCTTGCAATCATCAGCAAATTTGCTCAGCTACAGTCTGTGCAAGTTTACCTGGACTTCCGAGAAATAAATTCTGAAGATTAAGGGTTCCAGCACAGAACCCCTTGGTAACCTAGTAGTGACTTGTCTTTAACTAGAGGTGAAGTCACCCACCTTGACAGTATGTGTCCTGTCAGTGAGCCAGCTGGCTACCTATCTGGTAATGTAGGGGTTAATTCCCAATTGACAGAGATTCCCTATAATACCTAAAGGGAAGATTGTGTCACATGCCTTGGCTAGGTCAAGATAGGCGGTCAGCACTGTCTTTTCCTTGTGCAGGGTCTTGGTGACGTTCTCAAAGAAGTCAACCATTTTCAGCAGGCATGGTGTACCTTTAATGAATCTGAACTGGGTTGGGTCCAGAGTCTGGAGATTACTTATATCCTGGTTAATAAGGTCTCTCCCTTTTTAATTTCTCCAAATCTTTTAGGTTTCTAAAACCATGATGGGAATGACCCCTATTCCTAAGTCAAAGTACAATTAAAGTTCATGAAATTAGCATTGTTTCACTCTTTGATGTCAACCAAAAGTGTTCTTCGCAGCACCTGCAATGTGCCCGGTAATGACTCCTTCTGTAATTCATATGGAGTTACATGTATTGGTAGTGTCTTTCCTCTAATTTATCTCTTAATCTCTTTGTATATCCTCTGTATGGAAATTCTGGGCTTTTTACATAATAATAACAATATATAATTTCTTTCTTATCTTCAATAGTCCATTCTATAGTCTTTATGACTCTTCTTTGGCTTATCAGTTTTTGTGATTTCTGTGGACTGCTACTCCTTTCTACAACAAGGGGGCCATCCTCCCCCTGGGCCTGGCCCCGTTGTAGGAATTTTTCCTGATTTTGAGGATTCTACACTGTCATTTTTTCCAGTCCTGGCACCAGTGTGCCTACCAGGATTGGGCATTTTTTCATCCTGGGACTTGTGGACCCAGCTATCTTTTTTTGTTTTAACTTACTTCTATCCATGATATACGCTATTTAAATACAGTCTATGTATCAGTGTCACCTTGGTGAGATTTTGTGAGAAAACAGAGTCTATTTTGTGAAGGTACTCACCAAGACTTAAGGATAAATCCAACTTCAACACTACTATTCCCCTTTGCTTGCTGACTTTTCATCTCTGCATTAGGACCCCCCATAATAAGGTCCATAATTTTTTTCCATGGCCTTGCAGATGAGGCTAGTCAAGCGTATGGGCTTGTAATTCTCAGGGTCGGTTGATGGTCCTCCTTTTCGCGGAAGGATTGCTGTTACTGTTGCTGTGTCTTCCATTCCGTGGAACATCGCCAGTTTGCAGGCTGTGGGTAAACAAGAATCCAAGTGGGTCCGCTAGCTCATGTTTTAAGTTGTTTAAAAGGCAACCTGGGATGTTGTCCCCATTGATGCCATGTTTTTGACCGTGGAGAGGGCCAAGATGACCTGCTCTCTTCAGATAACAGGCTGAGAAATTGTGGTAGATACATTTTTGGGGATGAATGGAGGGGATGGGGAGTGAAGTTTGCTCATAATTTGTCAGTTAGCTGGTTGGCTGTTACCTCTGGTTGAGTATGGGTGGTGCTCTGGTTGAGTATGGGTGGTACCATCCACAAACAGTTCAGTGCATAGCTGGGTACTCCCTTTTAAATTCTGAGTGTAGTTAATGAAAGTCTTGTAATTATCCATAAGCTAGGTAGGCTATTTTTGCTTCATAATTAGGTTTGGAAGATTTGACAAGATCTCTAATTTGTTTGTTTAAACTATAGAGGGATTTCCTCTTCTGCTGAGTCAGTTCCCTCTCGTTCCTGGACATTAGTTTCTTTCTCTTGTTGTATACATGGTTTATACTAGGGGTCCACCAGGGTGGCTTGTTTATTTGGCAAGACCTGGTTTTAAAATGATCAAGTACAGCCGCTTCTATATAACTGCTTAAGTGGTTATAAAGCACATTGGTGTACACCTCTGCATAGGAGTCCATGTTATCTGCATTTAAGGGGGCTTTAAAACTTCTTATACCATCACTTAGTAGGAACTAATTTGTCCTTGAAAAATTTTTAAGTGTCTGTGAGCTTGATGGGATATCTGGTCTTATAATTACATTGAATGAGACTAACATATGGTCCAATCTTACCAGGGAGTACATCACATGGGGGGGTGCAATACTCTCCCATGTTAGTGAGTACCATGTCCAGGGCATTTGAGCCTCTTGTGGGTGTGCTGACTAGCTGTTCCAGAGAAGCTGCAGTGACAAAGTCCAAGAACCTCTAAACCAGCATGTTTGTGGTCATGTATGCTTCCCAGTTGATGGTAAGATAATTAAAATCATCCACAAGTAAGGTGCTGGGCTGTAGAGCAAGTGACTCCAGTAAGTCCAGGTATATGGTATGCTTTTCCTGTGTCATGGGGTGGGACCTATATCTAGCTATGATGTGGTAGGGGGCTTTGTCTATAGTTAATTGATCATGGAGTAGCTCAAGACAGTCATACTGTTTGACCAGTCTCGAGGTGTACTTTTCCTTAATGAAGATGATACCCCTCCTCCTTTGGTTCTTTCATGCTCAGTTTCTGGTCTTAATGTTTGGAAGTCATTGTAACCCTACATGGCCAGAGTGCTTTCTATGGCTTTGAACCATGAGTTGGTGACTGCACAGATGTCAGTATCTTCCAAAGTGAGGATTGCTTCTAGGGAGCAAAATTTCTTTAGACTTTTAGCATTAATCAGCAGTACCTTGAATCTTGAAAGGAATTTATGTTGGGAGGTTGGTTATTTTGACACTGCCCTAAAAAAGACATAATTGGGGTGGCTAACATCTTTGCCAGTATCCAAAATTCTAGAGGAGACAGGTGCAGTCCATCTCTGGCAAAGCAGTGGGACCTGTTGACCATGTCTTACCAGGCTGACAGATATTGTATCCCCTTTATAGACACCAGAAGCTAAGCCAGTTGTTAAAGCCAGTCATTTTTTGTTTGTATTGTGTCATCATCCTTGGAGAAGGTAGAATGCTGCTTAAGGTTAGGTTTATACCTGCCTACAACACATAATATGAAAGCACAGTCATGTCTGTCTGCATATAGTCCAGTGAGGTATGTCTCAAGTCATTCACTCGTACAAGGACTATGACAGAGACGTACCAGTACTTGTAGCTGAGGGTTTTTTAGGGTTACTTGTGGTTGAGTGACTTGATGGATCCTGCTGTAAACTGCTCCTTATCCAGCCTGGTGAGGGAACATCTGTGTGTCTCACAATGGCGTCACCTGTGACCAATATATTAGGTTTTGTCATGCTACTGTTATGCCTTATGGGCTTATTTGTTGAAGGTGGATATGTAACAATTTAGAATCAAGTAAAACTTTAGAATAAAAAATGACACAACGGGCAATATATACCACCAGGAGTGATGGGGTCACCTTCAGACATTATTCCCCACTTCCTCTAACCACATTCCAATCTCTAGCTATAACCAACATACTTTCTTGCTCTTGTATTATCTTATACTATACTAACCTTCACTTATGGTGGTATAGTTTCATTTGTATTCCTCTTACTTGCCTATAAATTGTTGGATGTCCATTTTCCGCACTATATATGTAAGTGTTTTGCATCTCATGTTTTATTTTAGTTAGCATTACTACCCCAACTTTTTTCCTTGTAAACATCCTGGGCCATAACTGATAATTACCTACTTTCTGACTCTGTGTGCTGTTCTTTTTCATGTGTTTCCAAGAAAAGGAAAACATCTGCTTTTGATTTCTGAAGATGCAGTGTTAGTCTCTCCCTCTTCACTGGATTTATTGGGCAGTGACAATCCATGTCCTTCACTTTAACCGAATACCTATCTGCACTGGTGTCATTTATCATGCCGTTTTCCCTGTCGCCTTTCTTCTACTCCTCTTTTTCTCTGACCATTTAAATTGTATTCATGGTCATGTGGTGGTTTAACTTTGCTTTTCTGCCACTGTTCTCCTTCCAGTGCCTTCTTTTAAATTGTATTCATGATCATGCAGTGTTTTAATTTTGCTTTTCTGCCACTGTTCTCCTTCCAGTGCCTTGTTTTCTTTTTCTCTATCCTCTGACTTTTCCCTTTCCCTCCCTTTTATTCCCCCTTCCCATCCCTTTTAATCACATGTGATGCTGTAGCCCCTGCTGGGATTGTGGCTTCATGTCTCTGGCTCCTCCCAAAACTGAGATGTTTGAATTGTGTGTTCTGAGCTGGGTTGTGGTTCATTTCTTACTACCCTTCCTTTATCCTAACTCTCATTCAACTCTCTTGTGTGCTCATTTTCCCTTAGTGGCCTTTCTGCTCTAATTTGGGATCCATGTCCTTTTCTTACATTGGCTGTCCATCAGCGTTCCTTCATACTTGTCTCAGGTTTCTCTTTTCTGGCCTCCTTTTCGGCACAGTTACTGTCTCACCCCATGCACCCTGTTTCCTGCTGTTCCCATTTCTTTCAGTTTTGGCTTATACTGTATACTCATCACAGCCTCATCGTTCTAATTCCTGCCTCCAGTATGCTATCGTTCTAATTCCTGCATCCAGTATGCTATCGTTCTAATTCCTGCATCCAGTATGCCATCTATTTACCCTTTCCCCTGTTCTTTTTTCAGCTGTTTCTTTCTTCATTATTCTAAGCCTTATCAGCTTATCTGTGATTATTACTTGTTTCCCTGTTTAGTTGGTTATTTACTTCAGTCTCTGCTTCTCCAACAATTCTTTTCTCTGTGTTTGTTTTCCTTAACTCATATTCTACATCTTTCTACTCTGTACTAACCCCACTATGAATCGACCATCCCTGGATCAAACCATGTCAGTGGTCTTCACGTGTTCATGGTTTTATGTCAGTGTTTGTATCCACTAATTACTTTGATTTCTGTACAAATTGACACAAATGTCTTTCTTTTAAATCACCTGGAGCTATGCTGAACAAGCACCAAAGATTTTAGTTTCTCCTTTATGCGCCATATTTTCTTGTAGCTTTCAGAATAAAAGTTTGCACATACTATAAGTCTGATAATGAAGGTTTGTTACGTAGCAGCAGCATACAGCTGAGGTAGATGAAGAAATTTAACAAGATTTAAGCAAGTCTTGCTGTCTCAAATAACAGTGCTGATAACCTGAAACAGACTCAACACAGTTAGTTTCTGAACTGCTGGACATTTGACCTTTCATACTCAGTTTTTGGAGTATCTGTACTGTACTTCTGTAATCAAGTACCTGATTATCAATACCAAACTGAACTTACCTGACTTCTTTGTAGAAAGTCTCTCCTAATACTAAAACCCTGTAAATTCCCTAAAAACATTTTTGATCTGAAGAAGCAGTCAGTCTGCCTGTGAAAGAGTTAACATCAATAATCGTTTCATACAGACGATTCAGTAGTGTTTTGGTCCATCCTGATTTTTCCATTTCTTCACTGTCATATGTTTTTGTCTCCTAGGCCACATTAATCTGAATATCGCATTGCATGGTACAGAATTTGATACTGTATTCCTTTCTTTGGCCACATTAATCTGAATATGGCATTGCGTGGCACAGAATTTGATACTGTATTCGTTTCTTTGGCCACATTAATCTGAATATGGCATTGCGTGGCACAGAATTTGATACTGTATTCCTTTCTTTGGCCACATTAATCTGAATATGGCATTGCGTGGTACAGAATTTGATACTGTATTTCTTTCTTTGGCCACATTAATCTGAATATGGCATTGCGTGGCACAGAATTTGATACTGTATTCCTTTCTTTGGCCACATTAATCTGAATATGGCATTGCGTGGTACAGAATTTGATACTGTATTCCTTTCTTTCTTACTAGTTTCTGAATAAGAAAGGAAGCAGCTCTTCCTTCTACCAGCTGAGCAATCTTGGCTCACATGCGCCCTCGTTTCTCCACAGAAACATTTTGCACGTGGTTTCCATAGGTGTGCCAATAATCTTTCTTTCATTTCGTAGGTTGTGAAGTTGATATTAATTTGCCACTAGCTACCATGTGCTCGTCCAGGAATCCATTCAGCCTTTTGCATTCCTTCTATTGTTAATTCCTCTTGGGGGATTTGTGTCCAATCTGCCTACAGTGATTTTACATATATTTTACAGTTTTGTCCTTCCTTGCTTTCAGGTATACCTACCAATCTCATTTGTTTCTACTTGCCGTATCATCCTGCGGCATTTAACCGTGCCATCCTTGCCCCTGAGACTTCCACTTTTGGTTTTAGGATTTCATTTTCATTTTATAAGCATCTGTATGTCTCCTGCCTGTTCATTTACAGGTTCTGTTATCGCTCCCAACGTCTTTTCATCGTCCTTTATGTTGCTGTTGTATTTAGTATTCATTTGTCATATTTACACAATGACATCCTTAATGGTTTTACCTGTATTTGTTCCGTACTGGGCTCCATTAGACTGCTCAATGCTACCCATTTAATCTCGCCTTTTTGCTTTTTTCAGCTTTTCCTTCTTTTCAGGCAGTCCGTTATTCTTTCTGTCTTTGGTTGTTATAAAGCTTCTTATCCAACAATTTGATTCTCGGTTTATTTATTTATATTTTTTTAGAATTCTTCTGGCAGTTTTAAGCCCATTTCTTTTTCATTTATCAGAGCTGTGAAAGGACGTATCCATCACTTGAAAAAATAATGGTTTATGTCCTGTCAAACCTGAAGATATGTTTCTAAGTTCCCCAGAAAGATAAGAGGAAGTCTCTAACATAATATTAAATCTTTCACTTCCAAATAAAAGATCAGTCCTTTTGTTTCTAAAAAAGAGGATGCAATTTATGAGTGTGTCTTTTTAAACATTGTTCTCCTCTCAGCATTGCTTGTGGTACTAGCATGTGAATTATCTGGTCTGATGCACAGTCTGAAATTAAACCTAATGAAGTTGGTAGCACAACACTTTGTATCCTCCTCTTAGTCTCATATGTTCAAATCCCAGATGTTACACATGACAATACATTTGTGTGTAAGTGCACAACTCAGACTGCTCTCTGGATGATGTCACCATGTTCTAGTACAACACATCTCAGTATGATATAAGCCATCCTTGGCTTTCTAATGAATTTTTCATATACAGTTTTTGTCTCACAACTCATCAAAATGGTACATTTGTAAAATGTTTCTTTTCTCATTAAAAAATAATTTTGCTATGGGTGTAAATGGGGTTGTTCTCCCTACATCTCCTTCGAAGTTAAATAACTCAGGCAGTCCAAGAAGCATAAGTCAAGGGAGAAACGTTTTAAAAACCTCACGATACAATAACTTTGGCTGCTATAAATCATAATGTTTCTGTCATAAATATATACCGATAGATGATAACCATGACAACAGTACCTCAGTTTGTTTATTCTAGTATGGTATTCCTTCCAGTTCAGGATAGCAAAAGGGGAACTTCTCAAATAATATCAGAAAGTCATTTGCAAACTTCATGATTTCTAATTTCAGATGCAACCTAACAGGTAGTGCAGAGCAGCAAAACTCTAAGCATTGACAAGATACTACCAGTACTTGTTGTACACCTTCATATGTTTACTGTGTCACTTAACAAGCATACTCCCATGTTACCCCTGAAAAGGGATACCTGTGCCCAGTGGACTTGCCAGTCACTGAATAGAGTAAAATCTACTGCTGCAGTACTGGGTTGTTACGTTGTAGCAGATTAAATTATTTTGTAACTGACTGTTGGATAAATAATGTCAATGGCAGCAAACTGGGAAATCAGAAGAGAAAGAGAACTGAGATAGAAGGGAACATAGTGCAACACGTTGACAGCTTTAGGTATTTGGGAGGGTGGTTGAGGGGAAGAGAAGTCTGAATGAGGAGGTCAAAGCTAGAATCAGAAGGGCTGCAGCCAATTGGCACACAGTATCAAGTGTGTTATATGACACAAGAATGCCAAAGGAGCTGAATGGTAAGGTGTACAAAATGGTGGTGAGACCAGTACTACTTTATAGGTCCATAGGTAGGTAGTAGGCTATCTGCCCGAAGGCATTTATAAGCCTAGCCAGAATGTGTTGGCTTTCGCCACCTCGTTAGATTAGTTCCTGTGCCTCTGTCCAGCAGAGCCATTGAAGTGATCCCTGGGGTAAACTTTCTGTTTCCCATTCACATATCAAGGTTTCTCTTGAAGAGGGTTAGTGAGGAGCTCTGCCTAATGCAGATTGGAATCTTGTTCCAGAGCATGGGAAGTCTCTGGGACAGGAATCTATCCCTCCAGCACGTCCTATTTATTGTTGTGGTAAGGTTTCGATCCCTGGAGCATGTGGCTTGAGGGGATATGGTTTTCTTTAGGTGGAGCATGTCCATCAATTCTGTGTTGGACATGGCCTTGTATGTCAGGCAGAGATCACCTCTGAGTAGGCGGTATGCAACCGAGTACAGCTGGAGTTTCTTCAGTCGAGTTGCATAGGGCATCTGCTTGAGGCCAGTGATCCTCTTGTTGAGGTACTTCTGTGGTCTTTCCAGTTGTTGCAGGTGTCTTGTAAGGTTCATCCCAAATGGGGCATTGTACTCTATGATGGGTCTGATGAGTGATGCCTAGAGGGGCCCAATGACCTCCTTTGATCTGGATGCAAACCCTTTTGTGATTAGGTGAGCCACATAGAAGGATTTTCTAACCACTTTTATGGTTATGGTACAGAAACCTGACAGTAAAGGCAGAGCAGCTGAGGAAGCTAGAGGGGATGGACAGGAAGTGGCTGAGCTGAGTAGTAGGATGTACACTGTCGGACAGATGAAGAACTGGACAGGAAGTGGCTGAGCTGAGTAGTAGGATGTACACTGTCGGACAGATGAAGAACTGGACAGGAAGTGGCTGAGCTGAGTAGTAGGATGTACACTGTCGGACAGATGAAGAAATGGACAGGAAGTGGCTGAGCTGAGTAGTAGGATGTACACTGTCGGACAGATGAAGAAATGGACAGGAAGTGGCTGAGCTGAGTAGTAGGATGTACACTGTCGGACAGATGAAGAACTGGACAGGAAGTGGCTGAGCTGAGTAGTAGGATGTACACTGTCGGACAGATGAAGAACTGGACAGGAAGTGGCTGAGCTGAGTAGTAGGATGTACACTGTCGGACAGATGAAGAACTGGACAGGAAGTGGCTGAGCTGAGTAGTAGGATGTACACTGTCGGACAGATGAAGAAATGGACAGGAAGTGGCTGAGCTGAGTAGTAGGATGTACACTGTCGGACAGATGAAGAATTGGACAGGAAGTGGCTGAGCTGAGTAGTAGGATGTACACTGTCGGACAGATGAAGAACTGGACAGGAAGTGGCTGAGCTGAGTAGTAGGATGTACACTGTCGGACAGATGAAGAACTGGACAGGAAGTGGCTGAGCTGAGTAGTAGGATGTACACTGTCGGACAGATGAAGAAATGGACAGGAAGTGGCTGAGCTGAGTAGTAGGATGTACACTGTCGGACAGATGAAGAACTGAGAACATAGAACAAAAGCCCAAGTAGTTCCAATTGCAAAAAAGGTCATAGAGAACAGAGTATGGTGATTTGGGCACATGTGCAGAAAAGCAGAAGACAATCTGGTGATGATGATCTGGGACAGACAAGAAAAAGACGGGAGGAAACGAGGTCACCCAACAAATTGATGCATAGATTGTGTGAGAAAAGTGCTGCAGGGGTCAGACATGAGTGCCAAAGAAGTTAGGAGAGTGGCATTGAATATAGTGAGATGGCGACAGTTAACATGACACCCCAACCCCATGTAGAAAATGGAAAAATGGGAGCTGATGAGGATGATGATGATAACTGTCAGATAAAAACACCAGTCACTAAGACAATCATTTTAGGTGATAAAATGATGCATAAATGAAATCATTATAAAAAAATAGTTTTGAGTATAATGTAAAAAGGAAAAGAGATGCAGCATATTTCTGGTTAGGCTATGTGACTCAAATATCAGGGACTGATGTCAAAATCTCTACCCATAATTTGTACTGGCTAATCAAGAAAGGGGGTATTTGAACACCAACTCTGTCTGTACCGGTCAGAATCCTGCAGGATTGGCAGTCAGCATAGCCCAGTTCCATACATATCCCAATAGAACACTGAGTCTTTGCCTAACAGCAGGTATCTGTAGTACAGCTCTCCTACTACATGGGAAGCAAGAGGTGTTCAAGACCACTGAACAGGTTATCCCGGGATGGTACCAGTCAAGGCCACTGGACTGGTGGTACCAGTCACTATGAGGCTGCTGCTGACCATACCTCTCAACTGTACAGATTTTTGCAGAATGCCCAGATTGTTGAGTCATATTTTTGGTCCATTTTTCAAAAAAAATTGTGGTTTTCTGGCAAATTAGTGGCAAATCATTAAAGACTAAAGTTAGAAAATAATGACAGACATTTGAGTTTCAGACTTCAACCCCTTCAGAAAATTCATGCTAATGCAAAACCTATAATTCTAGCAACTTTCTAAGTCTGTAAAATCAATATTTAAAAACTGTCCCTATTTTTGGGCCTTTGTCCCCCTTTTATTTATTGCTTTGTAGGGATTTCTTGTGCTAATTGGTTGGGAGGTATGGTGGGGACACAGTACTGTGACAGTTATTACTCACTCCTGTCTCGTCCACAGTGCTAGGGTCAGACAGTTGACAAAATCTCTAGGTATTAGTGACAGCTCAGACCTGCAGTGTCCCCAGTGCCCCAAGCTAAATGCATATGGGCTGCATTAGTAACTTTGGTTATGAATCACTAGACCATACAGTACAGTAATGACTATTACAAGTTAGCGTACAGTCTTAGCATCTACTATGTAGAGGAACCACTGTCATTGGTATATAGTGTTAGTGACAGCATGACTGCTGTCACTAACCCCCTGTCCTATGCGTAGTATGACTGCTGTTACTAACCCCCTGTCCTGTGCACAGCATGACTGCTGACACTAAACCCCCTGTCCTGTGCACAGCATGACTGCTGTCACTAACCCCCTGTCCTGTGCTCAGCATGACTGCTGTCACTAACCCCCTGTCCTGTGCTCAGCATGACTGCTGTCACTAACCCCCTGTCCTGTGCACAGCATGACTGCTGTCACTAACCCCCTGTCCTGTGCTCAGCATGACTGCTGTCATTAACCCCCTGTCCTGTGCACAATGCCATGTACAGACAGTTTGCTGCAGATAGTAGTGTCTGGCTTGCTGAAGCTTATATAATGCATAACTCACTTTAACAGGATAGGGCATGTTTCATCATTCACAATGTAGAACAGTCAGTGCCAATAGCCATCCCATACAGCATATGTTTTGGAAAAAAGAAACAAACGTAGTGTTCATTATGAATCTTAGCCTTCATCCATGTCAACCATTGATGTCAACCACAATCACAAAAAAAAAATAAATACGTAGTACCGTATTTTTGTACCTGTGAACACGTTTAGGTATAGTACGTTCCAGTGAGTTCTGATCTCATTGCTGTGAATGCTTCTTAACAGAAAAATAAGTTATCAACCAGGGGTAAAGAGTGAGTATGCCCCACAACCACCCCACCACCATCCCCATACACTTAGCTTTCTTGCTTTGCCCTTTTACTCAATATGACCTCTGCTGAGGTCAAATAACATCAAGCAAAGTTTACATTTTTTTGATGGATTGATTTGTCAGTCAATCAAAACATAGTGGATTATATTAATCGCAAATAGCAGCTATATCAGAAATACAGCTGTCTTTCTTTTACATTTTAGATACACCAGTAAGTAGGGAGATACATGCATTTTACAGCTATTAGTCAGCTTACCACTCTGGTTAGCAATTTCTCCTTCAGCACACACAACGCAGTCAAAGCAGCAGGTGGATGTTCCATGCGGTATGACCATTCTGTATCCTGGAAGACAGCTCTCAGAACAGACAGACCTTGGAGGCTGTGGATATCAGAAATGACATATCATTTTTTCCAAAAATAGTATAATGAAATGGTAAAGTTTCAGATTTTGTTTATGTCACTACAACAAGAAAAGTTATTTTGGTGTTTTAAAATCTTTGCTTTATTTTTATTCCATAAATATAAATACAAATAACTCTCCAATAAAAATGTAAACATTTTCAACATTACAAATGCTTCACTCTTAGGCAAAGTTTAGCTAGAAAAACAGAAGTATTGGAAATAAGGTGTAAGGAAGTGTGTATTTGTAAATAATGAAGACCTGAAGTCTGATTTATATGGAGTCATATGTGTATAAATATCTTAAGTAAATCTATCCTTTGGATTCAGAAACATGCTGTTCACCTTAGGAGTGAGTGCCCCACGGCCCCTGATCATTATCAATTAACATCATGAAAACTCACTGCTCAAGCCATAGCTAATTACTAATTTCTAATACCAATTACTATGTGTATAAATATCTTAAGTAAATCTATCCCTTGGATTCAGAAACATGCTGTTCACCATAGGAGTGAGTGTCCCACCGCCCCTGATCTTCATCAATTAACATCATGAAAACTCACTGATCAAGCCACAGCTAATTACTAATTACTAATACTAATTACTATGTGTATAAATATCTTAAGTAACTATATCCCTTGGATTCAGAAACATGCTGTTCACCATAGGAATGAGTGTCCCACGGCCCCTGATCATCATCAATTAACATCATGAAAACTCACTGATCAAGCCATAGCTAATTACTAATTACTATGTGTATAAATATCTTAAGTAAATCTATCCCTTGGATTCAGAAACATGCTGTTCACCATAGGAGTGAGTGTCCCACTGCCCCTGAACATCATCAATTAACATCATGAAAACTCACTGATCAAGCCATAGCTAATTACTAATTACTAATACTAATTACTATGTGTATAAATATCTTAAGTAAATCTATCCCTTGAATTCAGAAACATGCTGTTCACCATAGGAGTGAGTGTCCCACCGCCCCTGATCATCATCAATTAACATCATGAAAACTCACTGATCAAGCCATAGCTAATTACTAATTACTATGTGTATAAATATCTTAAGTAAATCTATCCCTTGGACTCAGAAACATGATGTTCACCATAGGAGTGAGTGTCCCACCGCCCCTGATCATCATCAATTAACATCATGAAAACTCACTGCTAAAGCTGCAGCTAATTACTAATTATTAATTACTAATTACTAAACTTACTACTGGGTGTAAATGACCTGAGACGTACCTCCCTGCACTACATAAAAAGAGACATGGAGTAGCTCTCGGATTATGTAGCCCAGCCGGGTACGACCCTAGCCCTGAGAAGCATCCTACCATCACCCAGAATGATACCACAGTACAAGCAGAAAATGATTGATTTCAAAAATTGGCTACGTTTCTGATGTCATTTTAAGGGGATCCAGTATCTGTCTGCCTGGGATGACATGACTGACAGACCTCAATGCTTTGCCAGAGATCGCTTGCATCTGTCACCCCTGGGCTTCCAGATACTTGGTCTTGGCCAGCCTGAGGAGGATTGTGTGTTTTTTGGTGGTGTTTGGAGGTGTGGAATTACTACCAATTGAGACTTACTAACTTTATATATTTCTTCCATTTGTCGCTTGGTCTTGGCTTTAAGTGAGTATGGAAGTAGCTAAGGATGCATCTAGTAATTCCATTAAGAAACTATTAAAACTTCAAGAGAATCCTTTACTTAAACTAGTGTTTGAACCTGTTCCTGAACAAGCTATGATGAATAATGAAACTTTAGAATTTAAAGAGCAACTTGGCATTTTAGAGAAGAAAGTGCAAAGCTATAAACACATGCAGTGGCAGAGGCTCAGTTTTCAAGCATATATTGAGCTGGGTATTGTGTCAAGAGGCTTAAGAATCTTGAAAATGCCATCATATGGCAATACTTATAGTGACTTATTAATGCAATGGCAAAAGCTTAATTTAAAATTAAGCGCAGACTATATGGCTCTAATGAATACCTTTTTTGAGCCTATAGAGAATGCACTACTAGAAGAAATAGAAGTACTAGAACAAAGAATAACATCTATGTCTTGCTTTAATGAGCTAATAGAACTTTATCAAGATTTTCTAACACGTATTCAAACACTTGACTTGAAATTGCAGCAAAGAAAAAGAACTAAGCTACAAAGAGATATGTTTGATTTTAAGCATAATCGAATCTTCTCTTGGCCAAGAGAAGCACCTAAGGGTGTTGTTAATAATAAGAAGATTCAACCTAATATTCAAAGTAACAGAAAATCTAATACGTTAGATCAACTGGATACATTTGAATCCACTAACGTAATATCTAAAGATTCCACGCAATTTACTGCAGTTTCTAATCCTGGTAGGATTAGTGCATCTGTTACTTTAAGAACTGCTGAAGCTGAAAGAAGACAAGATACGCATGTCAATGACGACGTTAATAAAAATGATGCAGTACGCCCTAGAGTGAAAACCAACATGGCGCCGGAATTAACAGCAGGCAAAAAGAAATTAATCCAAAAGGAAATTACTTCGCTTTCACCTTTTTCGTTAAAACTTCCTGAGAAGGTCGTTTCACCATCTATACGAAAGGAGACCCCTTTTTTATTCCAGCAGCAACATCTACCGAATGCGAGCGGGAAACGGAAGGTCAGCAGTCCATTAATTCACAACAAACAGAACAAACACTAACTAAAGTAATTAAAGGTACATTAAATTTATCTAACATTATATTAACAGAAGCGCAAAGCTCACTTTTATGCAAAGAGCTAAAATTCATTCCGAATAAGAGAGACAACGTGGTGCAAGCGTTGATGGACTTGAAAATGTTTATACGTAGTATTGCACTGAAACTGATTTTTAAAAATGAAAATGAACATAAACCTGCTTTTAAAAGATCTAGTTTATTTATGCCTTTACTATGCCCGATTGTGCTTGCTTTTTCAAATGTATTTGAGTGTGATATAAGAAATTATTACAAAAGTAGAACTTGTAAGAAGAAAGTTTATAATATCACATATCAGGAGAACTTGGCCATGAATGAATTGATGATTAATGATGCTATTGTGATAAAACAAGCAGATAAAGGTGGTGCAAGTGTGATCATGAAAAGAGAGTATTATTATGAAATGTTCTATGAGATCGTGAATGATGAGGGAACTTTTAAAGAAATTCCATATGTCCAAGTGCAGAAAGTTATAGCTGATGTTAACATGATGATTTATGATTTACAATTAACAAATGACATTAGTTTGGAATTGTTTAATTATCTGACTGTTTCATGCCCTAGAATACCCCAAATTTATGGTAACCCCAAAATACATAAAGATCTGTTAAATCCACCCCTGAGGCCTATAGTCTCAGGTGGTGGATGGATAACAGAACCCATTTCAAAATATCTACAGAATATGCTAGGAAAGTATTTAAAAACTTGTAATACAGTGTTAAAAAATACTGATGACTTCCTGGAATGCCTGTATAAATGGCAGTGTGGAAATAATATGGACAATTGTATTATGGTCACTTTAGATATCACATCCCTATTCACTGTTATCCCTAATGAATATGGGGTTAATGCAGTAAGGAATTTTCTAAATAATGAAATAAAAATGCATAGTAGGGAAATAGAAACTTTATGTGTGCTTTTAGAAGTAGTATTGATGCACAATGTATTTATTTTTGATCAGAAACTATTTCTACAGCTTAAAGGTGTTGCGATGGGCACATCAGTGGCAAATACTTATGCCAATTTAGTACTATATGAATGGGAGAAAGAAGTGCTGATGCAAAATGACAACCCTCTAAATAAGATGGTAGTTTTTTACAAAAGATTTGTCGATGACTGTTTTTTGTTATGGAAAGGTACACTACTAGAACTTGAGGAATATGTGCAATACTTAAATAGTTCTACTGATTTTTTGAGATTTAAACTAGAAGCTTCTAAGGATAGTATTAACTTCCTGGATGTAACACTTTCAATAAATAACAACAAAATAACATCAAAGGTATATAGGAAAGAGGTTGACTCTTTAAGATATATAACTAAGAATAGTATGCATGCACCTCATATTTATAAAGGTGTTATGAAATCACAATTTATTAGACTGTGTAAGTTAAACACAGATGATGGTAATTTTACTGAGCAAGTTAACAGCATAGCTCAAGAGTTCCAAGCAAGTGGATACCCCCTAGAACTTATTGAGCAGGAGTTAAATAAAGTTATAATAGAAAGAGAAGGACACTATAAACCTATATTGTTAGGAGGTATGACATCTGAAAAGGATAAAGTGTATAACGGTAAGGATTATGTAAGGTATATAACTACCTATAACCTTAATACATACAATGTGAATGCTGTATTAAGGAAAAGCTGGCCTATACTGTTAGCTATGTCTGAGATTCAATCTATAGTCAGAAGTAAACCTTCTTTGGCATATAGAAGTGCTGAAACTTTAAAACAGAAGCTTTGCTATAAAGATTTCAAGAGTAAACCTACAACTCAGAAAGAGATAGGCACAAGGAAATGTTATAATTGTTCATGCTGCAATGACTTATTTCAGGGTAGAGATTATTTTGAACATCCTACTGATGGACAGATTTATAAAATAAATACACTGACCACATGTAATGTAGAAAAAATGTATATTTAGCATCGTGTTTAGCCTGCACTTCATTTTATGTAGGCAAAACTACTAGAAAACTCAAAGAAAGGATAATAGAACACAAGTCAGACATTAGAAGAAAGCTACAAACTAATGCTTTAAGTAAGCACATTATGGAAGAAGGAAGTAATCATATATTCAAGTTTAGGGTATTGGCAGCAGTCAATATTAGTATAAGAAAGGGAGACATTAATAACCTCCTAGAATTAAAGGAATTGGAATGGATCATTAGGCTCCAAGCAGATGTGAGTCCAGGTTTGAATAATGCTGTGAATTTAAAACCCTTATTAGTGAAGAAGCAAAGAGAAAAATTATGAAGCTATTAGCTATAGTAAAAGGGCATTATTTTATTTTTATTATCTCTTAGGTATAAATATATGTTTAAATTTATTTGAATAATGTGAATCATGCATGTACGTGTTGTATGTATATATGTGTATATATTTTAAGCTATTTTAAGATATATTTAAAGTGAATTTAAATTCTTTGTATGTGTATATATAAAAATTCTCTTGTGTGTATGGGGTTGCCCTTTTAAATAATTTTAGGTTAGTGAGTGAGTGGGTTGGGCTGAAGCATTTGTTTAATTGGTTCTCCTACTTAAATGTCTCATTTCTGTTGTAAAATTATACTGATGAAGGGTGTAGACCCGAAAGCTTTATCGAATAAACTGGTTTTGGTGTAACTTCGCTTCCAGATACTGGCCAAGGCTCTTGCCACCTCATATAGTGCCTTTTTAGGTGGTGTTCCAAAGACTAAATTACCATCATAACAGTTACAAACAAATGCAATCTGACGGTCATGTTGCTCAATGCTATAAGTCTAAATCTCAAAATGCACTCGCTCAAAGCACTCCTTAAAATGGAGAACATTGACATTTGTTCTGTAACAGAGACCTGATTAAAGGCAGCAGAAAGCACCCCTGCACTACCAGGTTATAACTCATTCCACACCTTTCAGACCCAGAACTTGGATGAAAGCTCCAAAGGTGATGGTGTTTCCATATTCATAAAGTATGAGCACACCTCCAGACTGGTAGACCAACATAACGCATCACAGATTCTTCAGGTGCAGCTAACACTGGGTAAGACACCGATTCAGGTCGCAGCCTGTTATAGGTCCCCAACCATGTCCCAAGACACTCACTCCATGTTCCTAAGCACCCTGGAGAATATTACGGTCCAACCTAACACACTCATACTGGGCGACTCCAACTACCCCCCCCCCCCCCCATTAACTGGGAAAAATACTCATGTCCCTATACAATTGCGCAATGTTTCCTGGAATTCATTAACTTCAGTCACCTGGACCAGCTCATTCTTACCCCCACTAGAGGTAGCAACATCCTTGACCTGGTCATTACTAACATGGGCAACCGTTGCTCTACACCAATAGTCGACTCCTCCCTTGTTAGAGCCAATCACGAACTAATCATCTTAGAAATCTCCATCCCTCCCACCCCCCCACAAAGGTAACCGCCATGAAAAACTGCTCCAAAGCTAACTTTGGGCCCCTAAGAAATGAGGTGGCTAAGTTCACAGCACCCATGCAAATGGAGAATAGTTGCATAACCACCAAATCATAGACCAATGCACTGTATGAACACGTACACAAATGCATGGATCTCGCCATACCCAATAGAACCAAGACATTCTCCTCCAAAAAAAGGAAGCCAATCTGGTGGTCCCCTGCCATAAACAAACTATACAACAGAAAAAGGAAAGTGATGCAGAATAAAGTGAAGTCCCAAGACTGGAAAAACTCTCTTATCAGCCTCAACAAAAAATTGAGATCCCTCATCAAATCCTCTAAAGCTAGCTATGAAAACAGAATTGCAGCAGATAGTAAAGGCAACCAGAAGGCCTTCTATAGTTATATAAAGAACCTCCATGGCAATACTCAGAATTGCTCTGAGCTACTGCACAATGTTACCTCCTATACCAAGCCAACAGATATTGCCAATATACTGGCTGACAGATTCATTGCCAACTTTACCCCCCTCAACCCAAAGGACCAATCACAATACCAGTAGATTGCCAGGCACCCAGTATTACTGCTGCACAGGTTAAAACAGGACTGCCCAAGGCCAAGAATACAGCTTCTATGGGACCTGACAATATCCCTTGCTGTGTTCTACATAAACTACAGAGTGAAGTGGCACCTTACCTGTGTGCCCTGTTCAATCACAGTCTCACCTCAGGCTTTGTCCCTACAGAATGGTGCACTGCTATAGTCATCCCTCTCCACAAAAGAGGAACAACTACAGACCCTGGGAACTATCGCCCCATTAGCCTATCAAGTCTGATATGCAAGGCTAGGGAATGCATCATCATGGACCTAATAAACAAGGATATAGGGAATCTCCAAACTCTGAATCCCATATAGTTTGGTTTTGTGAATGGTAGATCATGCCTGCTCAGCTTGGTCGACTTCTTTGAGTCAGTCACCAGAGCTGTGGATGAGGGCAAAGTGGTTCATACAGCCTACCTTGATCTGGCCAAAGCCTTTGATACCATTCTCCACTCAGGAATCATAACAAAACTCACTAAGCTAGGCATCAACTCCTATTTCACTAGGTGGGTTGCAAACTGGCTCACAGATAGAACCCAGAGTGTGAAAGTACCTGACTCCAAGTCAGACTGCTAACCAGTCATGAGTGGAGTCCCATGGAGATCAGTCCTAGGTCCTTTACTGCTTGGTATCTACCTCTCAGAAGTCCAGTCCAACACGAAGGGACTCTGGCTGACAAAGTTCGCAGATGATTGCAAGTTGGGAGCCATTACTAACTCCCCATGCGATGTTGACATCCCACAGAAAGGCCACACTGAGACCAACAACTGGTGTCAAAACCATGGACTTAAGCTCAATGCCAAACAATGTGTCGTCATCCTCTTTGGGAAAAAAACAGTTCCCATGAACTACCACATCGATGGTAGTCCACTGAACAAAGAAGGTGTTATGAGAAATTTGGGAACTCAGGTTGACAGCAGCCTCTCTTTTGACCACCACACTGCCACTGTGGTCAGGAAGTCCATCTATGTGGCACATCTCATTACTAAGGGTTTTGCATCCAGGAAGAAAGAGGTCATTGTCTCCCTCTACTCTTCCCTCATTAGCCTGGTCATCAAGTACAATACCCCATTTGGCATGCAGCTCACTAGACACCTGCAACAACTGGAGAGGCTGAAAAAATACCTTACAAAGAGGATCCTATGCCTTAAACACTTGTTCTATATGGACAGAGACAAAAAAATCCAACTATTCTCTGTCTCATATCACCTACTGAGAGGTGATCTCTGCTTGACTTACAAAGTCATATCTGATCCAGCTCTGTTAGAAATGCTACATCTAAAGAAATCCCAATCCCTCCACACCACACACTCCAGAGACCTCAGCTTCATTACCACAATCAGCAGAACATGCTGGAGGGACAGGTTCATAACCCAGAGGCTGCCCATGCTATGGAATAGACTTCCCATACATGTCAAACAGAGCACCTCACTGGCCCTCTTCAAGGGAAATATTGATGAGTGGATGGGAAATAGAAAATTCACCCCAGGGATCACTCCAGTAGCACTACTTGACAGAGGCACTGGAAACTAAGGTCAGGTGGCATGATGCCAGGGTAGGCTAGGCTTGTAAAGGCTCCAGGGCCATTAGCCTAGTACATCTATGAACCTATGAACTAATTTCACTCATGCTTAGAGAAGGATCTGCAAAGAAAGAAAGAAAGCTACAATAGGTACTACGTGGGTCAACCAACAAATGTGCCAATCCAAGATGGTGGACTGCTCTAAGAAACAAGAATATGAGGAAAGCAGCCTTGTACAGTAAATACACCACTATACAGCTGAACGTTTTTTGTGCTGATAAAATGAAAGTAAGTATAGGACAGCAGAAAAAAGTCAGCAGCAAGGAAAGAAAACCACAGAAGGGAAACAGGTAAGGTAACAATGGGAAGGGAGCCAGGAAGTGTAGCTCTTTCCTGAGGCAGATATCCTTTTATCAGAAGAGACAAAGCTGAGGAAGGATGCAATGGAAGGTCTAAGTCTGGTAAGAAGGTGAAGAAGCTAGAATGGGCAAACACATATACACATACTGGAGAGAAAACTCCTGGCATGAGAGGTACTAACACAATGATGAAGGGAAGAATAGTGGAGTTAGACACAGCCATACAAACTGAAGGCATTAGTGATATCTGGCACTTAATGCAGAAGACTAAAGCTCCAACTTGTTAATGAGCTGCTTCCTGTGCCAAAGGTGCAGGGTTTGAATCCATGCTCCTTCATTTACATACTGTGTGACCTTGAGCAATTCATTTATCCAGATAGTGTTTTGGGACAACTAGGAATTCTGGCTAGGCTCCTAAATGGCATCGTAGACTTCATGGCTAGTAACTAACAATGATCCTATGAAACTATAAATTATGGGAAGGACTAGACAATAAACATGGTACAGCAATGACACAAAGGGAGGGGGCTACACTAGTAGTGGGAATGTGGGAGTATGATCCTCTAAACTGCACTTCCAATGTTATCCCTGGGTGAGGTCAGACAGAACCCTGTCCATCCATCTCACTACTTCCTGCTTCAGATATTGCTGACAGAGCTGAGCAGGGATATGATTACTAGTCACAAGACTAGCCTTTCCATGTGGCTAGTAAGGACATCAGTCCACATTCCACCACCTATCAGTTTTAATAGATCCCTTTTAGTGAGAAAATCAGCACCGCCTAGCAGATCCACTCATGGGAATGGCACCACTCCCAGCTGATGAAGCACCACCAGGGGCACAAGAAGTGGGCACATCACTTTCCCCTTGGTGAAGCCACTGATGCTGCAGCCTGAATGATTCCCTGGGAAATGCAGGGATGGCTGGACATGCTGGGAATAATAGAATCATGCCTAGCCATTAGCAATGGCATGGCATGTGCTGTACACAACTGCAAAATAAAAGGAGTGAAACAGCAAAACAAACATAATCAAATATGTTAAAAAGAGATTATAGGGACAACAAAAACATAACCAAATTAGTTAAAAAGAATGGAAGGGAACAAAGGGAGGACAGAGAGAGAAACGGATAAGGAAAACAGTAAAACAATGTATTACCTGTGCAACACCTTTGTATGACCAAAGGCCTGATAGAAAATAGATCAGCAGCTGCAGAAAGCTAATAAGCTGATGGACAGTATGGCTGTCTGATATGTAAAGTGTGTGAAGTTATGCTGTGGGAGCCTAAGATGGTGGACAGGTAAACATTCTGATGGTATACTGCCTTCTCTACCAATCATACTGAGATGTAGGAAGTGCAACTCTACCTACAAAGTGCTGAGAGGTTAGAGTCACTGCTACTCCATTGTTTGTGCTTATCAATTATTATAAGAGCATGTACAGGACTGACAACTCTGTTGTTTGTGCTTATCACTTACTATAAGATCACGTACAGGACTGACAACTCTGTTGTTTGTGTTTATCACTTACTGTAAGAGCATGTACAGGACTCACTACTCCACTGTTTTGCTTATCACTTAATATAACAGCATATACAGGACTGACTACTCCATTGTTTGTGCTTATCACTTACTATAGCAGCATGTACAGGACTAACCACTCCATTGTTTGTGCTTATCACTTACTATAAGAGCATGTACAGGACTGACTACTCCATTGTTTGTGCTTATGACTTACTATAAGAGCATGTACAGGACTGACTACTCCATTGTTTGTGCTTATGACTTACTATAAGAGCATGTACAGGACTGACTACTCCATTGTTTTGCTTATCACTTACTATAACAGCATGTACAGGACTGACTACTCCATTGTTTGTGCTTATCACTTACTATAACATCATGTACAGGAATGACTACTCCATTGTTTTGCTTATCACTTACTATAACAGCATGTACAGGACTGACTACTCCATTGTTTGTGCTTATCACTTAGTATAACAGCATGTACAGGACTGACTACTCCATTGTTTGTCCTCATCACTTACTATAACAGTATGTGCAGGTCTGACTATTCCATTGTTTGTTCTAATCACTTACTATAACAGCATGTACAGGACTGACTACTCCATTGTTTGTTCTTATCACTTACTATAACAGCATGTACAGGACTGACTACTCCATTGTTTGTTCTTATCACTTACTATAAGAGCATGTACAGGACTAACCACTCCATTGTTTGTGCTTATCACTTACTATAACAGCATGTATAGGACTGACTACTCCATTGTTTGTTCTTATCACTTACTATAACAGCATGTACAGGACTAACCACTCCATTGTTTGTGCTTATGACTTACTATAACAGCATGTACACGACTGACTACTCCATTGTTTGTCCTCATCACTTACTATAACAGTATGTACAGGTCTGACTATTCCATTGTTTGTTCTTATCACTTACTATAACAGCATGTACAGGACTGACTACTCCGCTGTTTGTGCTTATCACTTACTATAACAGCATGTACAGGACTGACTACTCCATTGTTTGTTCTTATCACTTACTATAACAGCATGTACAGGACTAACCACTCCATTGTTTTGCTTATCACTTACTATAAGAGCATGTACAGGACCGACTACTCCATTGTTTGTGCTTATCACTTACTATAAGAGCATGTACAGGACTGACTACTCCATTGTTTGTGCTTATCACTTACTATAACAGTATGTGCAGGTCTGACTACTCCATTGTTTGTTCTTATCACTTACTATAACAGCATGTACAGGACTGACTACTCCATTATTTTTGCTTATCACTTACTATAACAGCATGTACAGGACCGACTACTCCATTGTTTGGGCTTATCACTTACTATAACAGCATGTACAGGACTAACTACTCCATTGTTTGTGCTTATCACTTACTATAACAGCATGTACAGGACTGACCACTCAATTGTTTGTGCTTATCACTTACTATAACAGCATGTACAGGACTGACTACTCTATTGTTTGTCTTCATCACTTACTATAACAGCATGTACAGGACTGACTACGCCATTGTGTGTGCTTATCACTTACTATAACAGCATGTACAGGACTGACTACTCCATTGTTTGTCTTCATCACTTACTATAACAGACTGTACAGGAGTTACTACTCCATTGTTTGTGCTTATCAATTACAATAACAGCATGTACAGGACTGACTACTCCATTGCTTTGCTTATCACTTGCTATAACAGAATGTACAGGACTGACTACTCCACTGTTTTGCTTATCACTTAATATAACAGCATGTACAGGACTGACTACTCCATTGTTTGTGCTTATGACTTACTATAAGTGCATGTACAGGACTGACCACTACATTGTTTGTGCTTATGACTTACTATAACAGCATGTACACGACTGACTACTCCATTGTTTGTCCTCATCACTTACTATAACAGTATGTACAGGTCTTACTATTCCATTGTTTGTTCTTATCACTTACTATAACAGCATGTACAGGACTGACTACTCCATTGTTTGTGCTTATCACTTACTATAACAGCATGTACAGGACTGACTACTCCATTGTTTGTGCTTATCACTTACTATAACAGCATGTACAGGACTGACTACTCCATTGTTTGTCCTCATCACTTACTATAACAGTATGTGCAGGTCTGACTATTCCATTGTTTGTTCTTATCACTTACTATAACAGCATGTACAGGACTGACTACTCCATTGTTTGTCCTCATCACTTACTATAACAGTATGTGCAGGTCTGACTATTCCATTGTTTGTTCTTATCACTTACTATAACAGCATGTACAGGACTGACTACTCCATTGTTTGTTCTTATCACTTACTATAACAGCATGTACAGGACTGACTACTCCATTGTTTGTTCTTATCACTTACTATAACAGCATGTACAGGACTAACCACTCCATTGTTTGTGCTTATCACTTACTATAAGGGCATGTACAGGACTGACCACTCCATTGTTTTGCTTATCACTTACTATAAGAGCATGTACAGGACTGACTACTCCATTGTTTTGCTTATCACTTACTATAAGAGCATGTACAGGACCGACTACTCCATTGTTTGTGCTTATCACTTACTATAAGAGCATGTACAGGACTGACTACTCCATTGTTTGTGCTTATCACTTACTATAACAGTATGTGCAGGTCTGACTACTCCATTGTTTGTTCTTATCACTTACTATAACAGCATGTACAGGACTGACTACTCCATTATTTTTGCTTATCGCTTACTATAACAGCATGTACAGGACCGACTACTCCATTGTTTGGGCTTATCACTTACTATAACAGCATGTACAGGACTGACCACTCAATTGTTTGTGCTTATCACTTACTATAACAGCATGTACAGGACTGACTACTCTATTGTTTGTCTTCATCACTTACTATAACAGCATGTACAGGACTGACTACGCCATTGTGTGTGCTTATCACTTACTATAACAGCATGTACAGGACTGACTACTCCATTGTTTGTCTTCATCACTTACTATAACAGACTGTACAGGAGTTACTACTCCATTGTTTGTGCTTATCAATTACAATAACAGCATGTACAGGACTGACTACTCCATTGCTTTGCTTATCACTTGCTATAACAGAATGTACAGGACTGACTACTCCACTGTTTTGCTTATCACTTAATATAACAGCATGTACAGGACTGACTACTCCATTGTTTGTGCTTATGACTTACTATAAGTGCATGTACAGGACTGACCACTCCATTGTTTGTGCTTATGACTTACTATAACAGCATGTACACGACTGACTACTCCATTGTTTGTCCTCATCACTTACTATAACAGTATGTACAGGTCTGACTATTCCATTGTTTGTTCTTATCACTTACTATAACAGCATGTACAGGACTGACTACTCCGTTGTTTGTGCTTATCACTTACTATAACAGCATGTACAGGACTGACTACTCCATTGTTTGTGCTTATCACTTACTATAACAGCATGTACAGGACTGACTACTCCATTGTTTGTCCTCATCACTTACTATAACAGTATGTGCAGGTCTGACTATTCCATTGTTTGTTCTTATCACTTACTATAACAGCATGTACAGGACTGACTACTCCATTGTTTGTCCTCATCACTTACTATAACAGTATGTGCAGGTCTGACTATTCCATTGTTTGTTCTTATCACTTACTATAACAGCATGTACAGGACTGACTACTCCATTGTTTGTTCTTATCACTTACTATAACAGCATGTACAGGACTGACTACTCCATTGTTTGTTCTTATCACTTACTATAACAGCATGTACAGGACTAACCACTCCATTGTTTGTGCTTATCACTTACTATAAGGGCATGTACAGGACTGACCACTCCATTGTTTTGCTTATCACTTACTATAAGAGCATGTACAGGACTGACTACTCCATTGTTTTGCTTATCACTTACTATAAGAGCATGTACAGGACCGACTACTCCATTGTTTGTGCTTATCACTTACTATAACAGTATGTGTAGGTCTGACTACTCCAAGACATACTATAAGAGCATGTACAGGACCGACTACTCCATTGTTTGTGCTTATCACTTACTATAAGAGCATGTACAGGACTGAATACTCCATTGTTTGTGCTTATCACTTACTATAAGAGCATGTACAGGACTGACTACTCCATTGTTTGTGCTTATCACTTACTATAAGAGCATGTACAGTACTGACTACTCCATTGTTTGTGCTTATCACTTAGTATAAGAGCATGTCCAGGACTGAATACTCCATTGTTTGTGCTTATCACTTACTATAACAGCTATTTATGCCTGTTTTGTTCAGTTATTACCTATTTTTACTGTTTTTAATAGCTTGAATTGTTTGTTGCACTTCCTTGTTTAAGTTTTGCTTAAAAGTTAAACAACAGGCTAATACACTCAAGTGTACTAGCTTTTGATAGCAATTAGTAGAAAAACACAGCATTTATTGTATTTTCTGCCTATCTGAAAAAAAAACTTGAAAAAAAAAATACTCTTGTTTTCCATACTTTCCTAATAGTTTGTTCCAGTGATCAGATTTTGCTGATCCCTGGGCTTTGTCTTGGTTCCTGTGTTTCTCCATTTTCCTTGTTTGGTCAAGGGGAAGTTTCTTTACTCACCAGTGAGAGTGGGGAGTACTGAGCTGCCTGTTTGCCTCAGAGGAGTGGTTTAAGGCAGTAACTTGTAGTTTATTGGCCATTTTGGGTCATTTCCTGTCTTTTCCAGCTCCCTGCTATAAAGCATGCTTTGGCGGGCTTTTCTGGCTATAGAGAACTCAGCACAGCTCCTCGTGGTGTCCAGCAGAGTTCCTAGAACAGCAGAGACCAGAAAAGACAAACTTTCCAGATTCTAAGTATTTTTTCTGCATTTTCCACTTTTTAAGCCTTTCGACGACTATTTCTGCCTGTTCTATTCAGTTATTACCTGTTTTTACTGTTTTTAATAGCTTGAATTGTTTGTTGCACTTCCTTGTTTAAGTTTTGCTTAAAAGTTAAACAACAGGCTAATACACTCAAGTGTACTAGCTTTTGATAGCAATTAGTCGAAAAACACAGCATTTATTGTATTTTCTGCCTATCTGAAAAAAAAACTTGAAAAAAAAAACAAAAAAAATACTCTTGTTTTCCATAGGTTCATAGGTTCATACTAGGCTATCTGCCCAAGGGCATTTATAAGCCTAGCCAGAGTTTTGTGGCTTTCGCCACCCCTTTAGTTTGGAGGATACTATGCCCATTATTTTGCTGTGCCTCTGTCAAGCAGTGACACTGAGATAATCCCTGGGGTATATCTGCGATCTCCCATCCATTGGTCAAGATTTTTCTTGAACAAAGCCAGCGAGGTGCTCTGCCTCACATGTACTGGGATTTTGTTCCACAGCATAGGGAGTCTCTGGGTGATGAATCTGTCCCTCCAGCACGTCCTATTAATAACCGTGTCAAGGTTTAAGTCTCCCGCCCTTGTAGTTCTGAGGGATCTAGATTTTTTGAGGTGAAGCATGTTCATCAATTCTGGGTTGGACATGGCCTTGTATGTCAGGCACAGGTCACCTCTGAGCAGACGGTAAGCGACTGAGTAGAGCTGAAGTTCCTTCAGCCGGGCAGCATAGGACATATTTTTGAGACCCTTTATCCTTTTGGTGAGGAACGTTTGGGGCCTTTCCAGTTGCTGCAGGTGTCGTGTCAGATACATTCCGAATGGGGCATTGTACTCAATCATTGGCCTGATGAGTGATGACTACAGGGGGACGATGACTTCACTTGATCTAGATGTGAATCCCTTCATGATCAGGTGGGCAATGTAGAAGGTCTTTTTAACTACTTTGGCAACGTGAGTATCAAATGAAAGGTTACTGTCAACCTGGGTACCCAGATCCCTGATAACCTCTTCTGTGCTTAGTGGGTTGCCGATCCCTGGGCTTTGTCTTGGTTCCTGTGTTTCTCCATTTTCCTTGTTTGGTCAAGGGGAAGTTTCTTTACTCACCAGTGAGACTGGGGAGTACTGAGCTGCCTGTTTGTCCTCAGAGGAGTGGTTTAAGGCAGTAACTTGTAGTTTATTGGCCATTTTGGGTCATTTCCTGTCTTTTCCAACCCCCTGCTATAAAGCACGCTTTAGCACGATTTAGCGCAGAGTTGCCACAGGAGCACACAAGAGCAGCGGCGGTTAATCAAGGTTAAACTATTCGGGCTACCTAAAGTCCACTCTTCAAATTTTCCCTTAAAACAGCCTTCCCTGAACTGTACTGCTGATCAAACCAGCGTATTCTGTATCTAAAAAGTTCAGCTCTACTTGATTCTTAAGTAGACTTTTCTTTATCTGTAAAGGCTAGCACTTGCTCCTAAAGTATTTTTTTACTTTAATATAGCACTTCTATTATACATAGTACCCCATCAGCCAAAAACCCCTTTTCGATCACCTACATCCCCCGGAGTCTTTTTAAAGTCCTTGTCTATTCCTTCTAGCATGTCGAGGGATCAGTTTCTAGTGTCCTCTCCTGCTCAGCTGGTGAATCTGGGAATATTGAGGCAATGTTACAATTGTCTCATGTACACGGACAACCCTCTCCTTCTCCCACAAAACACAAATACATGCGAGAGATGCAACTATATAGCCAAACTGGAGGCTGAGCTCTCTCAACATAGGACTGGCAAGACCAGACAGGAGGAGAAGGTAACCACACACACCACAAACCCAGTCTCACATAGTACTATCACAACTTCAAATCATACACATAAATACACAAAGACATACTCGGAGGCTCTGATCAAAAATCTACCAAAACAGCAGAGGCCACCAAAGCAGACACCCAAACAACTGCCACCTCAGGACACAACACATGCAACACATAGACCACATAGTCAGTGTGCCAAACAGTCACAGCCCTTAAGGCCAAACACAATGCCAGACACACTCGTCACTGGTGACTCCATAGTCAGACACAATGACGTCCCGCTCACCAGATTGAGTAAGGAGAAGGTCACAGTAAGCTGCCTGTCAGGCGCTAGAATCCGCCACATAACGCAAGCACTCAGGTCTCTCAACAGCAGGTACAAGTACGACTCTGTCATTGTCCACGCTGGTGTGAACGATCTGAGACGTACCTCCCTGGACTACATGAAAAGAGACATAGAGGAGCTCTCTGATTATGTAGCCCAGGCAGGTATGACCCTGACCTTGAGCAGTATCCTACCTTCACCTAGAATGATGCCACAATACAGTGATAAGATGATCAGCTTTAATAATTGGCTTAAATTTTGGTGTCATTCAAAGGGGATCCAATGTCTGTCTGCCTGGGATGACATGCTGGACAAGCCACGCTGCTTCAGAAGGGACGGCTTGCACCTGTCACCCCTGGGTTTCCGGATATTGGCAAAGGCTCTTGCCACCCCCATAGTGCCTTTTTTAGGCAAGGCTCAAATTCTAAACCTACCACCCTAGAACATAAAAAAGGAAAAAAAAACTAAGGGTAATGCTGCTCAATGCCAGTAGTCTCAATCTCAAGATGCACGCACTCGAGGCCCTTCTCAGTATGGAGAACATCGATGTCTGTGCTGTGACTGAAACCTGGTTCAAGGCTCCTGAGAGCACCCCAGCACTATCAGGTTTCACCTCATATCATGCGTTCCGGCCCCAAAATCCGGACAACACCAAGAAAGGAGGGGGGGTGTCCATATTCATCAAGGACACCCATACCTCAAGGTTGGTGGCAACGCATGATGCATCGGAGACCATCCAGGTGCAATTAACCATAGGCAAGACTGCTCTGCAATTTGTAGCATGTTACAGGCCTCCCTCTCAATCTCAGGAACCTCACATAGCTTTCCTGAAAACACTGGAGGGGATAAATGTATCTCCAAACACCATCATACTAGGTGACTTCAACTACCCGAATATAGACTGGGATCACTACTCAAGCCCCAACACTCTAGCCTAAAGGTTCCTAGAGTTCATAAACTCAAATGCCATGGAACAACTAGTCACCATCCCCACAAGAGGAGAAAACATACTAGATCTCATCATCATGAACATGGGGTCACAATGTTCAACACCGGAAGTATACCCCTCACTGGTGATATCAGACCATAAACTAATCTCACTGGAAGTCCACATCCCGCCCCACCGAGATAAAAAGATCACAGTGAAGAACTTCTCAAAAGCCGACTTCACACTTCTAAAGACTGGTGTAGTCTCTTTTAAGGCCCCCGAGCCTGCGGAAACCATTACTCAAGCCGCTGAATCACTTACAAATGCCTTCTACCAGCACCTACAGGACTGCATGGATCAGGCAATCCCAAACAAAACAAAGACTCTTTGTACCAAAGGCAAGCGTCCAGTCTGGTGGACCCCAGCCATAAACAAGCTATACAACAAAAGGAGGAAGCTACTACAAGATAGAGCAAAATCCTTAAAAGGGAAGACACCTTTGATCATTATAAGTAAAAAACTAAGATCTCTTATAAAATCATCCAAGGCAAATTTTGAGAGAAAAGACGCTAAGGACTCAAAAGACAACCATAAGGCCTTCTTTAGCTATGTTAGAAACCTGGGAGGAAACTCCCAGATATGCTCAGAATTAGTTCAAAATGATGTAAAAATTACTGAACCTACAGACATTGCCAACATACTGGCTGACAGGTTCAGTGCAAACCCCCCCTCCCCCCCAAAAGGTGAGATATCTATACCAGAGGATTGTAGCCCCCCAAACATCTCTAACGCTCAGGTGAGAACTGCTCTCTCCAAGGCAAAAAACACGGCATCCATGGGACCAGATGGTGTCCCCGGTTGTGTGCTCCAGGAACTCAATGAGGAATTAAACCTACAGTTAGGGCAGCTGTTTAATCTTAGCCTCACCTCAGGATACGTGCCCGAGGAGTGGCGTATGGCACCTGTGGTCCCACTTCACAAAGGCAGTGCCTCCACCGACCCTGGAAATTACCGTCCCATCAGCTTGACAAGCCTGATCTGCAAAGCTATGGAGAGGATCATAATGGAACTCATAAATAAAGACATAGGGGACTTGCAGACTTTGGATCCGACCCAGTTTGGCTTTGTCAAAGGCAGATCATGCCTTTTAAACTTGGTTGACTTTTTCGAAACAGTCACCAAGGCCATTGATGAGGGAAAGGCAGTCCACACAGCCTACCTTGACCTGGCAAAGGCTTTGACACAATACCCCACTCAGGTATCATTGAAAACTCATCAGCTTAAATGTAAACCCATACGTCACAAGATGGGTTGCAAACTGGCTAAGTGACAGAACCCACAGGGTCAGAGTTGCTGGCGCCATGTCAGACTCAAAGCCTGTCACAAGTGGTGTCCCACAGGGCTCAGTCCTGGGCCCACTCCTGTTCGACATCTACTTTTCAGAAGTACAAGCAAACACAGGAGGATTATGGCTGACAAAATTTGCAGATGACTGCAAACTTGGCGCCATAGTTGAGAACACATCTGACACAGATATCCTTCAGAAGGGTCTTATAGAAATGGATAACTGGTGCCAGAGCCATGGCCTAAAGTTAAACGCCAAAAAATGCATAGCCATACCCTTCGGGAAAAACAAGGTTACCCCTAGCTACCATATAGGTGGCAACCCACTAAGCACAGAAGAGGTTATCAGGGATCTGGGGACCCAGGTTGACAGTAACCTTTCGTTTGACACTCACATTGTCAAAGTAGTTAGGAAGACCTTCTACATTGCCCACCTGATCATGAAGGGATTCACATCTAGATCAAGGGAGGTCATCGTCCCCCTGTACTCATCACTCATCAGACCAATGATTGAGTACAATGCCCCATTCGTAATGTATCTGACACGACACCTGCAGCAACTGGAAAGGCCCCAAAAGTTCCTCACCAAAAGGATAAAGGGTCTCAAAAATATGTCCTATGCTGCCCGACTGAAGGAACTCCAGCTCTATTCAGTTGCTTACCGTCTGCTCAGAGGTGACCTGTGCCTGACATACAAGGCCATGTCCAACCCAGAATTGATGAACATGCTTCACCTCAAAAAATCTAGATCCCTCAGAACTACAAGGGTGGGAGACTTAAACCTTGACACGGTTATTAATAGGATGTGCTGGAGGGACAGATTCATCACCCAGAGACTCCCTATGCTGTGGATCAAAATCCCGGTACATGTGAGGCAGAGCACCTCACTGGCTTTGTTCAAGAGAAATCTTGACCAATGGATGGGAGATCGCAGATATACCCCAGGGATTATCTCAGTGTCACTGCTTGACAGAGGCACAGCAAAATAATGGGCATAGTATCCTCCAAACTAAAGGGGTGGCGAAAGCCACAAAACTCTGGGCTAGGCTTATAAATGCCCTTGGGCAGATAGCCTAGTATGAACCTATGAACCTATGAACCTATGTACAGGACTGACTACTCCATTGTTTGTGCTTATCACTTACTATAACAGCATGTACAGGACTGACTACTTCATTGTTTTGCTTATCACTTACTATAACAGCATGTACAGGATTAAATACTCCATTGTTTGTGCTTATCACTTACTATATGTACAGGGTACAGGACTGATACTCTTGTACTTATCACTTACTATAACAGCATGTACAGGATTAAATACTCCATTGTTTGTGCTTATCACTTACTATAACAGCATGTATAGGACTGACTACTCCATTGTTTGTGCTTATCACTTACTATAACAGCATGTACAAGACTGACTACTCCATTGTTTGTGCTTATCACTTACTATAACAGCATGTACAGGACTGACTACTCCATTGTTTGTGCTTATCACTTACTATAACAGCATGTACAGGACTGACTACTCCATTGTTTGTGCTTATCACTTACTATAACAGCATGTACAGGACTGACTACGCCATTGTTTGTGCTTATCACTTACTATAACAGCATGTGCAGGACTGACTACGCCATTGTTTGTGCTTATCACTTACTAGAACAGCATGTACAGGACTGACCACTCCATTGTTTGTGCTTATCACTTACTATAACAGCATGTACAGGACTGACTACTCCATTGTTTGTCTTCATCACTTACTATAACAGCATGTCCAGGACTGAATACTCCATTGTTTGTGCTTATCACTTACTATAACAGCATGTACAGGACTGACTACTTCATTGTTTGTGCTTATCACTTACTATAACAGCATGTGCAGGACTGACTACTCCATTGTTTGTGCTTATCACTTACTATAACAGCATGTACAGGACTGACTACTCCATTGTTTGTGCTTATCACTTACTATAACAGCATGTACAGGACTGACTACTCCATTGTTTGTGCTTATCACTTACTATAACAGCATGTATAGGACTGACTACTCCATTGTTTGTCTTCATCACTTACTATAACAGCATGTACAGGACTGACTACTTCATTGTTTGTGCTTATCACTTACTATAAGAGCATGTACAGGACTGACTACGCCATTGTTTGTGCTTATGACTTACTATAACAGCATGTACAGGACTGACTACTCCATTGTTTGTGCTTATCACTTACTATAACAGCATGTACAGGCTTACAACTGGAATGGTCACACCCACTATCTGCATAACTATTCAGACATATAAACCTAGGTATTTTACTTTTATTTATTTAAGATTTGTTTACTGGGAAATTCTGACTGGAACAGAGCCCCTTTTCAGTGGAGGTCCAGAAAGAAATGCTCCAGACACATCTTTTGAATGTGGGAGGAAACCGGAGTACCTGAAGAAAATCCACACAGACACAGGGAGGACATATAGACTCTGCACAGAATCACCTCAGCTGAGAATAAAACCAGAGAACCTCTTGCTGTGAGGTGACAACATTAATTGCTTCACCACTGTACTTATACTTCCACAAGTATACAAAACCACACTTACCGCAGTATGGATGACAAATATGTAGGATGTCAGCAGAGGAAATGTGCGATAACAAACAAAACATCTCAAACAGTTGGATGCTAATCAAGGAGGTCTTACCGCTATACCTGGAAACCCTGAACATCCTCCTCCTTTTTAACAGGAGACGGTTCTCCTTAATAGAGTCCTGAGCTGTACAGAAAAAATATATTTAGCAACATGTCTATAACCTGTAATGTATTAAGAAAGAAACACTTCACTTTACTAGTGCCCATCCATTTAGCCAAAAGAGGGCTGTAATTAAGGGCCAATGGGTCTGTGCAACACGAACAGTTACAAGGGATGTGGATTACATAAATGAATGTCAACTTCTTACGTGTATGCTTATGAAGAGGAACTATCCATCCGGTTTGATAGAGGAACTTATTTTAGACGTCACATATAAAATGAATGCAGGAATTTTTGTTCCTCTATTGTCGCTGAAGCAACCATATGGTACCACATATGAGGATTATGCATCAATGATGAATTATAGCATAGTGCAACCTTGCTTTTCTCATGCCCTTATTACAATCTATAGTTTTGAAAACAACACTATACGATGGGATTTTAAATAAGGATTGTACCTTCTTAGTGAAGATATTAATATAAGGGACAAAATAGGTGCCTAAACCTTATTCTATATAAAATAGGAAGGAATTTAAAATCTATTTCTGAAGGCAATAATATTGATCCTAGGGTCCCAGGTGGAGTCAGAAAATGCAGGAGATGCAATTACTGTAAACATATACTGGAGGAGGGCATATTTTACTGTCTTAGGGAGAACTTTGGATGTAAAATGAAAAGGTAAATGTGAGAGTTCAGGCATGGCGTATATAGCACTATGCCAGTCTTGCGAATGTTATTACATTGGCATAAAGGAGTGCAGACTCCATGACTGAGTCTATGAACATAACTATGAACTACAGAAACAACACTAATGCCTTGTGTAGACATATAAAGGACATAGTGGGCACACTTTTAAATTCCCAGTGTTATGCCCAATACTCGTAGAAGTCACTGGCCAGTTATCTTAGAAAAATGAGAACTGTTTTGGCAACTTTATTTTAATTCTTATAACTAGCTAGGACCTAAAGATTTTATTTCAACAGCTCCCTTACTTAAATTGAAAGCTTTGAGGAGATAATGTAAAAGCATAATTCATGGTGTTCATTTTTTAAATAATTTTAAATAATTTGGGATAGTATGTGATTACTTAATTGAATATGTTTCTTATTTTTCCTGCTGTAACACAGGATTTCTGTATTAATGCTTAAATGACTTTATATCTCTGGATGTAAGGGTTTTATATCACTTTAAGTATGATATTTGCTCATATCACATGATGAAATTTTAGTATTTAAATGGTGGTTCTTTTAAATGTTTTTGTTGGATGAAATTTTGTAATAACAGAATGAAAATGCTTACTGTATTGTGTACTTTTGGTTTTCAAATAACATTTTTTATTCTGCTTCTTGGAGGGGTCCCGTGGTTTTTCATGATGTGCATTTCTGTGTGGATAATTGACTTTGCCCTACAAGTGATGTGGGGACGGATCATTTCTGAGTGTATGTGTGTAGGGTTACAATGCTTTTGTGATTGTTTGCTGGTCATGGTTGGGGTAATCAATATGTAATGGAATACATACACACACACACACACACACACACACACACACACACACACACACATATATATATATATATATATATATATATATATATATATATATATACATACATACAGACACACACACACACACACACACACACACACACACACACACACACACACACACACACACACATACACACGCACACACACACACACACGCACACACACACACACACACACACACACACACACACACACACACACACACACACACACACACACACACACACACACACACACATATATATATATATATATATATATATACATACACACACACACACACACACACACACACACACACACACACACACACACACACACATTTATGTATTTATTTATTTGCAGTTGGTTTACCAGGATAGTCCATTGGGCCAAGATTAACCCATTTTCAATGGAGTCCTGGGGAGAAAAGCTCCAGATATTTTAGGTTACAATAGGTTCTTTGACATCTTTAGACATTGTAAAAAATAAAAAAAATTGAGTAGACAATACAGATAATAAACAAACAATTACAATTAATTCAACAAGAGTTAAAAGTTATATGAGAAGCAGATTAAACAGGATTTTACAATTAAAAATAAGAAGTCATTACATATTTAGAGTCCTACACTTATGAGGTATAGTGTAGTATATTCTTGCAGATACTATAGTAATAATAATATAAGAGTTAGGAGAAATGTTAGAGTGAAATCAAGGGTATAAGCAGGAGAAAGGAAAGGAAAAGGAAATACCCAGTATTAGTTAAGAGGGGTGGGAGCAAGAGCATTCCCACTGAGATAGAAGATGTGAGTGAAGAGATTTTTTGAAAATAAAATGGTTAGAGGTGATACAGATTGATGGAGGTAGAGAGTTCCAGAGTCGAGCTAGGCCATGTGATAGAAGATTTTTGCCAGGGGAACGGGTTGGTTTATACACTTCTAATAGATTTTGGTTGTTAGACCTTAATATTCTGTCAGGTATGTGCATTTTAAATACAGAAGACAGGGAGGGACAGAGGGAGGGGTTGAGAATAAGCTTATGTGCGAGGGATAGTTGAGTATAAGTGAGATGACTGGGTAGTTCTAGCCATTTTAATTGTTGGCAGGAGGAAAGTTGTGTTTTCAGGGAGGTTTGTAGATTAGTTAGAAGTGAAGCTCTGTAGAGAAGGGATGGAATTAGAAAGGAAGTAGAGAGAGTGATTTTAGTGGCAGTTGTAAGATAGTGATTTTGTCAATAGAGCATCCCTAGTTTTTGATGGGGTTTTTTTATATTTATTTGTAGATGGGAGTTGAATTTTAGTTGGTTATCAATTTGGACTCCTAGCAATTTTGTCTCTGTCACCAGTTCTAGCTGAGTGTTATTTTGACTGTTGATAGAGAATGTCTCTGTATTAAAAGAGTTGACTTTAGTGGGGGTGAATATCATTAATTTGGTTTTAGAGGCGTTGAGTGCTAGGTGATTTGTTTTCATCCATTGTTCAGTGGTAGAAAAAGCATCCTGAGTTAGCGTTAGGAGTGTTGGGATAGATGTGGCAGTGCAGATAATGGTAGAATCATCTGCGTATTGGATGATGTTGGAAAGAGGGATCGCCTTGTGAAAATCATTTATGAATATGTTGAAGAGGAGGGGACCTAATATGGAGCCTTGGGGTACTCCGGTTGGGGTGTTAAGGAATGAGGAGGTTGCCTTTTTCCATTTTACTGCTTGATATCTGTTGGATAAGTAGCTGGAGAACCAGTTCATTGATGGGGGAGATAGGTTAAGTTTTGAGAGTTTGGTTAGAAGCAGGTTATGTGATATAGTATCAAAGGCTTTAGAGAGGTCGAGTAGAAAGGTAGAGACAATAAGACCAGAGTCCCAGGCTTTATTTACAGTTTTGAGGAAGGAGAGGAGAGCTGTCGTAGTGCTGTGATTAGGTCTGAATCCATGTTGTGTGGGAGATAGTAAGTGATTATCTATGAGATACGGTAGGAGTTGAAGTTGGATACACTTTTCAAGGAGTTTAGAGATGGGGGACAGGATAGCAATGGGGCGGAAGTTAGTAACACTGTTATTATTGCCACCTTTATGTAAAAGTATGATAAAGGCTTTTTTCCAGATTTGGGGAACTATGCTTTCTTGGATTGAACGACTGATTAGTATGCTAAAGGGGTAAGCAATTGCTTCAGCAGCTATGCTAAGAAAGTAGGAAGAGATATCATCAGGGGCATTGGTACATGGTTTTAGTTTTTGGAGGAGTTTTTGTATGGTAGAGATGGGTATAGGTTTTAATGAGAATGGAGGAGAGTATGGAGAGGGGGTCTTATGGGTTGAAGATGATGAGGAGGAAGAGGTAGTATGAGAAGGGGTGGTTGGTAAAGGGGGTGAGGAAGATGAGGAGGAAATGAGAGTAGGACAGGAGGTGGATGGCAAAGATTTAGTAGATATGGGTGGGGGAGAGGTAGTAGTGCTGGGTGGAGTGTTGGTGGGGGGAAAGGAGAAGAGTTTGAGTGTGTTGTTAGAGAAGGAAGAAGTTAATTTGGAGATAGATTCAATAAAAAAAGAGTTGAATTGAGTAGCTAAGTCGATATCTGGGGCATTAGGGTCTGGGGTGGGGGAAACAGGCTTACTGGGATTAAGAAGGGTGGAGATGCCTTTCCAGAATTTCTGAGGATTTGTTTTGTTATTGCTTTGGAGAATGGAGAAGTAATTTTGTCGATCAGAGATGATCAGCTTTTTTACCCTGTTTCTAAGTGTTTTATATTCATTGTGAATGAGGGGGGGGGCTTATTTTTCTGGTACTTTGTCCAGGCTTTATCTCTTTGCTTCATTGTTGCTAGTGTATTTTTGGTAAGCCAAGGGGCAGTTTTGGTTTTTATTCTCTTTGTTCTTAGAGGAGCATGGAGGTCTAGTAGTTCTAAGAATGTGGTGTTGAAGTGGGCAACAGCATTATCTAAGGGTAGTATTTTTAGACAATTCCAGTTTATTGCTTTTAGGGAGTTATTAAAGGTAGATGGGTTAAAGTTTTTATGATTACAGATTGTAATATAGTTGTGGGTGCGGTGTGGGAGTAGGGGGAGCCAGTGAGTGAAA
>NC_056739.1:53854065-53936565 GCF_019279795.1 Protopterus annectens | reverse complement strand
ATTGTTAGAGCAATCTTTGTGGCAAATACATTTGGGTTCAGATCATGCACCAGGTTTAAATGATTACATTAACATTAAATTGTTTTTACAATATAAGTAACTATATTAGTTACGATCATAAAAACTGATTTTTTATAACACAATAATAATTTTTTATGAGTAATGGAGAAAAATGTTTTATGTTTTTTTTATATTTTGTATTTAAAAACAGTTAAAATTATTTGAATGAATGACATCATTGATCATGTGATTTTCTTACTATTTAAATTGGCTATAGGGGTAGTTTCATTGTTTCTGAGGAAGTTCACGTGTATTAAAGTGAATGAAAGTGCTAAGATTCTGTGTTTGTGCTTTTTGGATCTACAATTTGTGGCAGTTGTGATAATTATGATTTCATGTAGAGTAACAGCCAGATTAATCATATACAAAGCCATTGTAGTCCATGGGGCAGCCACAGTGGTGCAGCAGTTAGCATTGTCACCTCACAGCAAGAGGTTCTCCGGTTCAATCCTCAGCTGGGGTGCCCTCTTTGTGGAGTCTGCATGTCCTCCCTGTGGTCATGTGGGTTTCCTCCTGGTGCTCTGGTTTCCTACCACATCCCAAAGACATGTTGTAGGTGAATTGGACACTCTAAATTGGCCAAAGGTGTGAGTGCATGTATGTGTGTGCCTTCTGTGGAAGGTTGGACGCAGGGCTGGCAACTTGACACAGTAAAACTCGACTGCCAATCATGAGCAGACAGGTGATCCGCTGTGGCGACCCCTAACCAGGAAAAGCAATAAGAAGAAGAAGAGCCATTGTAGTCCATATTTGACAGATGCAGGCACCTTGTTTCAGTTTGGATAGTCTCTGTTAAGAATCTTGTCATGATTTCATGTAGAGTAACAGCCAGATTAATCAGGTCTGTATTATAAGATCGATGTTTGAAAACATTGAACAGCATATGGTCGGCACCATATGGTCGATGTCTTCAAACAACGAACTTATGAAAACACACACAAAAGAAAGAAAAAAGTACACCCCACACCCCCCGCTACTTAAATATACCAACTCTGAGACTGTACTACATTGCAGTAAATGGAAATCTCCCCTTACAGAGATTTCCGTGTGCATGCTCTAGAATCTGAGAATTCGATATTTCCGTGCCGACAATGTCAGATTCAACATTGTCGGCTTTCGAGAATATAATATAGACCCGATTAATCATATACTGAGCCACTGTGGTCAATATCTGACAGATGCAGGCACCTTGTTTCAGTTTGGAAAGTCTCCATTATGAATCATGTCATGATTTTGCACAGAATAAGGATCGGATTAATAAGTCGTGAACTAGTACCACTACAACCTGTCAGCATCAGTCATAAACATGTCCCAATATCTCCATTTTATTTAACATAACTTAAATGGTTCAGTTAAGTTTTCTTTGAGTTTATATATGAAACTACCATGTTGGTTATGTGGTTCCATGGAAACTGATTTTTAACTTTACTTGTGGCAGCATTTATCTTTTGCATAGTTATATGAAGCACTCTAAAATATTTACTTACTTATTGTGATATTAGCAGAAAATTGTTCTGCAAACACATATTGACTTTGTCCTTCCTGCATCTGGGTAATCACTTGATTATTTATTGATAAAATATTGCAGTCACATTTTTCCATTTAACTTTCCTGATTAAAGTTCATGGTTAGATGTAAAATATTTAGTAAGAAAGTTAAGCAGTTTACATTATTTGATCTAGACTTTGTTTCCCAACTAGTAGAATTTTGAAGGGTAAGCAATGCCTCATTTTTATTGAATACCTTATCAATTTGATGATTTCACAAAGGTGCTTTTGTTTAATCAGTTTGTGTTTATTAATGCAAATTTAATATTATAGCTTGTCATTTCCATCAGTAAAATCAGTAAAGTATGCTTTGGTTTTGGCTGAGTTTGATTTAAAAAAAATATATTTTATAAAGACAAACCCACTGAAGGTAATTTGCTTGAGTGATGTTGTCTTTTTATTTCACAAGACTTTATCAACATATCTCTGTAAATCTGTATTTGTTTCTCACTTCCATTTCAGTTTTTTAAGAACATTTCATTTAAAACCTAATTTAAACCTTTAAGATGCAATTTCATATAGCAAAACTGTATTACAGCTGATATAAACCCGCTACTTTATTAAAAATTCACAATAACTATATAACATTGTATTTAATAAAAATATATACTGAATGTATATTAACTTTCTAAAGTTTTGCAACTATGTAAGCCTAACACTTTGTATCATACTTTTAGTGTATAACTTAAATTTACATACACTGTTTATTGCTTCATACCTGAAAAGGATCTCTGGACCAGTCCATCTACCTGGTTACAAAATAGTAAATAAACCAAATCCTCAGCACTCTGATGGATATCCAAAGTGTGCTGAAGATTTGGTTTTGGTTGTATGCAGCACCTTTTTTCTCTTTTTGTTGAAAATAGTAAATAAATAAAATATACTTACAGAATTTTCATGTCAAAATTGAAATTACATACACTTCAAGCCAATCACATATTATTTACACATGAATACCAAAATATGACAAACAAGTGGTATGGAAGTTGTGCTATACCTTTTGACAAAGACTTGTGGAATAAAGAGATAAAAGCAGTCAAGAAAATTACCCTAAAGAACCTTTGCCTTTTCAAAGTGTTGTGGTTTTATAGACATAGTTTTCAGCTTTGACAATGTTTCTTATTATTGTAATTATGAGTTTGATTTTACTCAGCTTCCTCAAATCTAGATCACAACTAAAGTTAACCCTTCAGTTGTCACATATTTAAAAATAATATCAGCACCCCCCCCCCCGCTTGTGGACAAGAACTGATTGTACTACTATGTTACACAAAACCATTGAAGGTCAAGGTCATTCAAGGTCATTTCCAGGAAAGAAGGACATAAACAGCTTGAAAACATGTAATGCATTTATCATCCTCTCATCAACACTATTCACCTCAGTGTTTTCAAAGTGTGTGGTATTCTACTCTGTGAACCCCTTACCATCTTACTCAGTTTATCACTCACAACAAAAACTTTTGCACACATTTTCAAACATGTTGTAGTCCTTCCCCTGTTAAAAGTCATAGGCCCCACTTTAATGACTTTCAACCCATTTCTAACCTCTGTCTCCTCACTAAAATTCTTGAAAAGATACTTTATGATCAAATTCTTTGACTATTCCAAGGAATATTGCATTGTCTGCAATACGCATCATAGGTTTATAGGTGTTACTAGGTTAATGACCACAAGGTCCTTTTTAAGCCTAGCCATGCATCCCAAGTCTCTGACAAGTTCTGATACTCCTGATAAGTATAAGCATGGGCCTGGGAGATGAACCATTTACAGGTTACCTGTGTCCATTAGAGACACAGGTGCCAAACCAGGGATGAATTTCCCATTTCCCGTCCAATTGTCCAAGTTGCATTTGAATTAGGTTAGGGAAGAACTTTGCTTCACATGGATGGGGAGCTTGGTTCCATAGATGGGGTGGTCTCTGGGATACATACCCTATCTCACCAGCAGGGTCTATTTATATCACAGGCAAGTTTTAAGTCTTTAGAATGGGTAATTCTGATACTGTTTGTTTTGTGGATATGCAGGAGGTCCATTAGAGTGGGGTCTCATGATGCCCTGTATGCCAGGCATAAATCTCCCCACAGAAGCTTGTAGACATATTCATGGGTTTTTCCCTAATTACAGTACTACCACTGCAATCTCTACACTCACATACCATGTACACTGTAATATGGAGCAATCAATGTCAAATCACATTCCTAGCCCTCAGGCTTAGCCATTAACACTGTGGATGACACATTTCTGCTGCAGAAACTGCACAAATTAGTGTCTCACCTGAAGTAGTTTAGTGGTTTATTTTTGTTTAATGTTTTTATGTTCATTTTACAATTGTATATGACACAAACATTTCCATCTATAAACATGACCATAGAAATATGTTATACATTAATATTATTACCATAAGGTGTAGGTTATACAACACATTTATTTACACTAGGTACACAGATGCTTTCACTGTTAGCTCAATTGTTATACAAAACAACACATACATTCTTAATACCCGATCTATGATTAAATCCTTTATGAATTTCTAGATTCCATTAGAGTGTATTCTTAAGTTACTATGTGGTTGATTATGCTAATATTATATTAAAAGTTTGTTCCCAAATTTCTCTGGACTTCACGTTTTGGGTTCTTTTATCCATTATTATTTTGTGAGCTAAAAGATGTTTTACGGCTATTTGTTTAAAACCCTCCCAAGAGATGTTTATCGGATCTAGCTATTTGAGAGCTATATATAGTTTTATTAGTAGAAAAATTATTAAGAGTGTGTGTGCTTGTTTTTTTGGGATGTTAGGTGGGAGAATGTGTAATAAGGCAAATTCCCATGTTAATGTTGATCTTTGATAGCCCATTTTTAGAAACTGTACTTTGAAAGAATTACATAATTTGTACACACATTTGCAACTCCAAAATACATGTAATAGGTCAGCTGTCTGGTCCTTGCAGTGGGGACAGAGTGATAACCTTGATGTATTGAATTTGTGGAGGATTGCAGTGTGAAGTATGTGTTATTATTGATTATGAGCTGCGTGTATGCCAGTTTTTAAGTGGCATTTACTTCAGCATTAGATTGATTGCTTGGGTTATTTGCTGGTCATCTATTGATGGTTTTAGTTTTCTCCAGTAGTTAGAAAAAGGAAGCTCCTTCTGGAATTTAATCTTACTTATTATTTTATATGAATTAGTGATAGTTTTACTTGTTGAGAAAATAGTTTTCCAAAGCAATTTGCAAGTTTCTATGTCACTATTAGATATCATAGTGTTTTGGAGGTAACTGGAACACAGTTCTTTGATTTGTCTTAGTATTATTATATACGATTTGGACAGATTTAAGTTAGTCCTCATTTCCTGTATTGTGCAATTAAGATATGGGAAGATAGCTTGGATTGTTTTGTCTTTTAAATGTGGAAAACATTTCTAAAAATGTTTAAATCTAAAAATCTAAAAAACAAGTCTAGCATTTTGTTATTTATTTTTAGATTTTGGTTTTTATGGAGGTGTTGTAGTACTGTTATGGCTTGTCCAAGGTTCAAAGATTGAAATAGTTTTTGTGTTATGTTGATAGAGTGTTTTAAGTGATCTAAAATGTTGTAAATTTGTATTTCTTTTTTATTTAGAAATGGGAGTACTTTGGGATTGATACTTAATGCTTTAATATATCTATAATAAATTGTCACCCAGGGAGCAGACCATTTTTCTTTGTTGGATCATGTTCAGCTATTTTCAGTATTCTGTTAGTGTTAATGATCGAACAGTAAGTTTTAAAATCCGGTAGATTCAGCCCTCTTTTGTTCTTGGGAAGTGTTAATTTTGGATAGGAAATTCTGTTTTTTTTTTTTTTGGGATCCCATATGAACTTTGCTAGAAAGGTGTGTAATTGGTTAAAGAATTTATTATTTATCATTACCTATGCTGTCATGAAGATGTACATTAGTGTGGGTAGGATATTCACTTTGATTATTGATACTTTTGTCTTGAATGGTAGTTTTACGTTGTTCCATCTTTTACAATCTTGCATTATGTTTTGCCATTTGAGAGCTACATTATATTGGTAGAAATCTTGTTTATTCTGGAAGAAGGCAATTCCCAAATATTTAGTTTCTTCTTTTATTTTTATTGTGTCTAATAGTGGCATTAATGGGATAAGTTTGGGTGTTTTTAAAGGGAAAATATTGGTTTTATTAAAATTTAGTTTTTAGTTAAACATGGTCGATAATTGTTCAATTGCAATTATTATTTTGTTTATATCTGAATTTGGTGTAATGCAGTATTTATTCAGATCATCTGCAAAAGTGGTGAGAAATATTTTGAAGTTATGTACTAATGGAGGGTTATGGTATGTATTTTGTTTATTATATAAAAAGAGTGGTTCTAAGTATAGGTTAAAAAGAAAGGGTGATAACAGCCATCCTTCCCTTGTTCCATTTTATATCAGAATTCTATTTGACCACGTTTTATTAATATATAGGGATATATATGGATTACTATAGAGAGTCTGGATGGTCTGTATGATGTTATTGGGTATGTCAAAGTAAAGAGCCAGTGTCTATCCCAGAAGAATGCAATCACCCAGACATCACAGACACACAGGTGAAAACAGCCCTCTTCAAAGTAAAAAACACAGCATCAATGGGAAAGGATGATATCCCGGGTTGTGTCTTACAAAATTAACTAAACCCTCACATAAATTCACTGTTCCAACTCAGCCTTAACAAAGGTTATGTACCCAAAGAATGGCGTACAGCAACAGCGATCTCGCTCCACAAAGGTGGCGCCACAATGGATCCAGGGGACTATCGCCCTATAAGCCTGACTAGCCTGGTCTGCAAGGCTATGGAGCACATCATCATGGATCTCATAAACAAAGACATTGGGAACCTCCAAACACTGGACCCTATCCAATTTGGCTTTGTTAAAGGCAGATCTTGCCTCTTAAACCTAGTTGACTTCTTCAAAACAGTTATCAAGCCATAGATGAGGGAAAGGTTGTCCACACAGCCTACCTGGACCTCACAAAGGCCTTCGACACAATACTCCCCTCTGGCATCATAAATAAGCTTACCAGCTTAAATATTAAACCATATGTCACAAGATGGGTTGCAAACTGGCTCAGGGATAGAACTCACCTGGTCAGAGTCGCAGGTGCCATGTCTGACTCTAAACCGGTTACAAGTGGCATCCCACAGGGCTCAGTCCTGGGACCCCTCTTGTTCGTTATATACTTCTCTGAGGTGCAGGCAAACATGGGAGGACTGTGGCTTACCAAGTTCGCAGATGATTGCAAACTGGGAGCCATAATAGACTCTCCGGCTGACACAAACATCTTCCAGAAGGGCCTTACGGAGACAGATACCTGGTGTCAGAACCATGGCCTCAAGCTAAATGCCAAAAAGTCTATAGTCATCCACTTTGGGAAAAACAAAGTGCCCACAAACTACCACATAGGAGGTAATCCACTAAGTACCGAAGACGTAATTAGGGATCTGGGGACCCAAGTAGATAGTAACCTATCCTTTGACAATCACATTGCCAAAGTGGTTAGAAAAACTTCTATATAGCTCATCTAATCACAAAAGGGTTCACATCTGGATCTAGAGAGGTCATTGTGCCCCTCTACTCATCGCTCATCAGGCCCATAATTGAGTACAATGCCCCACTGGGATGTACCTTACCTGACACCTGCAACAGCTGGAGAGACCTCAAAAATACCTCACCAAGAGGATCGTGGGCCTCAACCAGATGCCCTATGCAGCTCGACTAAAGAAGCTCCAGCTCTACTCAGTTGCTTACGGCCTACTCAGAGGTAATCTTTGCTGACATACAAGGCCATGTCTAACCCGGAATTGTTGGACATGCTCCACCTCAAGAAATCCAAATCCATTAGAGCTACACACACCAGGGATTTAAACCTTAGCACAACAATAAACAGGACACTTGTTTATTATATGATTTAGTCAGATTAGATTTGTCCTTTTCTGGGTTTTGGTATGTGTTCCAGTCACCTCCAATCACTAGATAGTGGTCTTTAAATTGGTTTAAGGTTGGGTATAGTGACATAAAGAAGTGCTGTTGGTTACTACAGAGTGCATATATATTAAGCACCGTTATAGGTTTTGGTAATGTAGCGTTAGTAAATGTTACATAACACCATCTTCCCTCCTTGTCAGCTTTGGTTTTAAGTATTTTTTCCTGAAATTGTTTTTTAATTATTATGGCCACCCCAGCGCTGTTTGTTTTTCCCTCTGAGGCTATGATTTGCCTTATCCATTTCTTCCTGCTAATTTCTGTCCATTGCTCTGCAGTCAAGTGTGTTTCTTGTATTAGTATGAGGTTGGCTTTGGTTTTCAATGCAAGGTGTAGGGTTTTCTTTTTTTCGTATTTTGGAGTCCTTTAATATTCCACGACTCTAGTTCCCACATTTATTTAATAAATTCATTTATTCCACGACTCTAGTTCCCGCATTTATTTAATATATTCATTAAATATGACTTGTATGTTAGTTTTGATTTGTGGTCTTCATATGTGCTGGTGTCTAATGATTTTGTAAAGCATCTATCTATCTACTCTGTGCCTACCCACTATGCCCCTGATCCAGGAATAATCAGTGGGGGAAGTGGAGGTTCAGTATGTGGATTACTTTGCCATCTAGTCTTTGGTTGTGTTTTCTCTTTACATGTGGATTTGTCACATAGTATCCCCCCCGTGTTACTATATACAATACGGACTAAGCTGAACAAACTAGTTCCCCAGAAAACACACTGCTACTTACAGTCCCTAGTCCCTTTCAACAAAACTATTATACATTTACAGTGCTGGAGTTAAAGCGCAGTATCAACTGTATTTTATCTTGTGACTTGTTCTTCTTAATAGTGTATTTTAAGCAGTACATTAAAAGTATTTTCTTTAAACAGCATATTATTAAACATTTCTCGGTAGTTTATATCAAGTTGTGTAACATAGTATTAGTAGTTAAATGCCAAACTTGTCATATTTACATTTCCCTTCCATTTATTTCTTATCCTTCCCTTCATTAATTCAGTTTTTTGTTAATCTATGGTGCCTATATAATCTTCTGCACGTATCTGTGAGGGTTATAATATGTGTACTTGGCACCTATAATCTCAGTAATTTATATCAGGTTGTATAACATAGTATTATTGTTTAAATGTCAAGCTTGTTATATTTACATTTCCCTTCCATTCTACTTAGTTTCCACCTGTTTATATTTTCAGTATTTGATCGTCACTGGTGACTATATATAGCCTTCCACACATATTGTGTGGGTTATAAAATAGTTTCTTGGCACCTATACTCTGGGGTAAAAAAAAAAGTATATATATATATATATATATATATATATATATATATATATATATACATATATATATATATATATATATATATATATATATATATATATATATATATATATAAATATATTTCTCAACTTGGTCAGATAAATCCTCATCTACAGTTTGCATATTGTGTTACATTTGTGTTTTTGAGGATTATTAGATTACCTTTGCAAGATTCTGATTTTAATACTTTTCCAGCATTTATACAAGTCATTAGTCCTTTTCCTTGCATATGTCTGGTTTCTAACAGTTTGCTGCTTATTTATTATTTAAGGCTGGGTTCTTCACTCAGTCATATAGTGATGGGTGTACAGTCTTAGTGAGTATTTCAGCGTAACACTACCTTATTTCTTCAAGGTCTTGCTTGCAGGTTGGTGGTCATATTTGGTGCTTTATTTATTTCTTTGAGAGGTGCTGGTTGATTTCTGTTTTTGTGGCATCTTCAGAAGCTTGTAATAGTCCCTTTAGGATGATTGGTCTTCATAATGGAGCCCTCAAGATCGTAGGGGGAGCGATTTCACAAGCCAAAGCCACTGGAGGTGCTTTCTTTCTAAAATGCGGACATCGGAAATGGCAGTTGATTTTTGATTCCTGCTCAGCCTCTACTTCCTTTTCCTGTGTTTTTCATGGCTTTCTTGCAAAATTAAGGGCAAAGCAGCCAGGGGAAGCTCTCTGGGCTGGATTCCCATCCACAATGCTTGCGAATCAGCTCATTTCTTCACTTGAGAGTAGTTTATCATTTTTTTTTTTTTATTTCTTTTCTGAAGGTGGAATCTGCTTGAAAATAGCCAGGAATGTTTATTTTGCCTCTTTGGGGTTAGTGACCATGTATTTGACTTCTTTAACATAGAAAATTAACAGGTTTGAGAATTTCATCTGGAATTTGATTTTTTTTTCTGTATTAGAAATCTGCAGTATGGAGAAAGGAGTTGTGTTGCTTGCCTTATCTGTATGGGAAGATCTTGGGCAAAAGAGATTTTGTTATTATTTCAGGTAAGTGTGCCTTTTTTCTTAGCTGCCAGCATGATTTTGTTTACACCTTGATAGTTTAGTATTTTAATATATACAGGTCTTGGATTCAGTGTTGATTGCATTTCCCTCAGAGCTCTATGGGCTCTTTCTATTGTCATTTGATGTATTTCTTCAGATTCATCTAGCAAAGAATTTATTATTTGTCTGATTGTTGGTATTAGGTTATTATGAGTCACAGATTCAGGTATTCCTCTGATGATAATATTGTTCCTTCGAAATCTTGCTTCGAGGTCTGTTATTTTTGCTTGTAAGCTTTGCATTTCTTTGTCATAAGAATCAGTTCTTTGGGTTAAAGACTCTATGTTTATCTCATTTTCACTTATTTTGGATTCTGATTTTTCCATTCTGGTTATTATTTGGCTAAATGAGTCACCAAATGTTTGAAATTCTAAGGAAAAGTCCTTTATTGCTTCTTGAATAGGTAGTAGAGCAGTTTTTATGTCTTCCAAATTAGCTGGCTGGTCAGTCTTCATTTTGTATACAGTTTTAGAGTTGTCTGTTTGTTTAGTTGTCTTCTGTCTTTTTGTAGTTGTATCATTTTCAGGTGAAGCTAGTACTGAGAATTTGGTCTTGGTCGTGATGGTCTCCATAATATTTTCCTCTTTTGACATCTTGCTGTTTGAAGTTATTTCCAGTCTTTTTATTCAGATGTAGGGTCTTAGCACCACATGGCTTAAGCTGTTTTTCAGAAACCGTAGTTAATCCTGTTATTTCAGAGAGAAATCTATCACTTTTTCTTCCTCTTTTAGATGCTGACTGTTATCTGGGGTATATATTCAGAGATATTTTTGCGTTTTTGACTTTGATTTATTTTATGGGTTTATTTTAATCCAGGGTATTTCAGAGAGCTAGGTGCTAGCAGTGTTCACAGAACAACAGCCATCTTGAACTAGTTTAGTGGTTTAAAATTTATCTGCTGAACGAAATCTTCTGTCCTCTAAGACCTAATAATTCTCTCCCCTCTGGAACAACCAATAAAGTAGTAGCACAAGTTTCTATTCTACGTCCACGTCTGTTTTCTGTTTCCATAAATGATCTATCCTGTGAACTCTCACATACCTCTTGGATACTATATGTGGGTGATACTATTTGTGGGTGATACTATATGTGGCAGATATTGTGCCTCACATCAAAATGACCTTCATAATGTATTCTCTACCAGCAGGAATGAGCTTAGTTTAAATAAATTTACCGTGGACACACACACAAAAAACTTGGTTGTTCTTTTTGGCAGTTACAAAAAGCTTCAACACACCTTATATTATTATTACTCATTCCAATGGCTTTCCTATCCTCCATGTCAAGGAACAGAGGTACTTTGGTTTACTCTTTGACCTACATCTAACCTTTCAGAAACATGCTGAGTCCCAAACATACAAAGTACTTGCCCAGTTATTAATAACTTACAAAATCTTAAGTCTTATGGTATATGCAAAATGCTCCACTGCCATCAACATATTACTTTCAGACTGGAGTACAGACTTCTTATTACCTCCCTCTGCTGTGCTCAAACCACCAATCTACTCAAACCAGTTGAAAACCAAATAGCTAGATTTATCCGCCTATCAAAACACAATGAACATTATTGTACCATGCTACTGTGAAAGCAATTACACAGTTACTTTAAAGATTTTGCATAATAGATATTCTCCACCACTCCCTAATAAATTGACTATCAAATGCTCTATGTATTCCCTCTGTAGCTCTGTCACAGTTCATTTAGGAAATCCTGCCTTTACTTTGGCTATCTGTGAAAGATCCTTCTCAAAAATTGTCCCTGCTTATTGGAACTTCCTTTCTGAAGGTATCCAACAAATGTATAATTTTAAAACATTAAACTATTAACGCCATTGTCATCTAACCAAATGTAATAAATGTAATTAATTCAGAGATGCAGGTTAACTTTGTTAGACTCTTTCAGTCTCTGTTCTGCTTTTAATTGGTATCTCCTCTCAGCAAATTATTCTTAGCATCCATACAGACTCTATAAATAGAAAACGTCAAATGAAAATGGGGAATAGTAAGGCAGAGAGTGAAGAAAGGGAACTTTATGGTTTTTTGGTCAGTTTATGATAACCTTTTTTATAATGTTCCAGTATTGTACATTTATTGCAGAACATTTATAAACCCTTATTTGCCGTTTTGATCTCCACGTGCTGTATTGTTTTATTCATGTATATTTTGTTCTTATTTTTCTGTATGTATACTATTCATTCCATTTGTATTGTATGTCTAGCATTTGCATTTTTTATGTTGGCCTGCATGATCTTAAGAAAGTATATATATTTTTATAGTTTTCGTCTGTACCCTGTTTTTACCTGCTTGCCGAGGTTGTTGCTAAAAAGTTCCCAGGACCAGTTCACTTACCTGGTTAATAAATGTTAAATAAATAAATGATGGTATCATGATGTGTGTTAATTACAACATGATATACACACAAAGTGTGTTAATTACAGCATGGCATACACACAATGTGTGTTAATTACAACATGGTATACACACAATGTGTGTTAATTACAACATGGTATACACACGATGTGTGTTAATTACAACATGGTATACACATGATGTGTGTTAATTACAACATGGTATACACATAATGTGTGTTAATTACACCATGATATACACATGATGCATGCTAATTACACCATGATATACACAGGATGTGTGTTAATTACAAATGGTATATACCTGACGTGTGTTAATTACAGCATGGTATACACATGGGTGAGTAGTATTAAGGTCCGCCTTTTAGCAGGATATTTAACACATTGCAGCTCTTATTTGCATTTTGTGTTGTTTGTGCCATGCTATTTAAATTAGCATAGTCAATAAATATTTGCATATTTCCTTATATTGAATATTTTATCAAGTCACTGTTTTGGCAGTTAAAACTCCCCATTAGAATTATATTTCATTGATTTTCACATCCAGGAGTTAAGCCAGGAAATGTTCATGTTGTGAAGAATGGCGAATGATAACTTTTTAGAATATTGTATTCAGTGACAAGAGAAAAAATGAAGATGTAAACTCAACTGACAGTCTTTTAAATTTAAAAATGTATAGGAGAACCAGATGTTTAAACAGACCAGCCTAAAGATTCATATTACCTGAGGTTATGGCTCAAATTGTCAATTTACCAATCAGGAAGGGGAGAAATTGATGCTCCAAAGTGGATGCTTTACATGCATCAAGTAAGGTAGCAGGGGAAAACGAGAGTGGACAGGTGAAGCTTGACCAACTCAATAAGTGAGATAACTTTGACACTGATTGGTGGATCGGGGATGAGCCTGTCATGTCCACTGGGGAGTACTTTATGGGATGTCATCCTGCAAAGTAGCAGGATTCATGACAGAAACAATCACATATTTCTTGGGAGTGTAATGAGTTGGCAGACTTTAAAAGTTCCCTGCAGACTGCTCTGTCAGAAACACCAGCTGAGCACATTGGTAAAACAAAGGAAATGATTTTTGAGCTATGGTACAAAATTGGAATTGCCTAAACATAGCAAGGCCTTGCTGAGTCTAATTATGGTGGCTGCCAAAAAAGCAATTACTAGAAAATGGAAATAAAAGTGTAAACCAGCTGTTGCCATACTTCTTTACGGTACTATCATCCTTACTAAGATCCAGGCTTCACAAAAATTAAAACTTGAACAATGCTATAACAAAGTTGCTAAATTTGCAGCACATACCCCTTTCAGAACCCACCACTGCATAGCACTGAAAAGCTTAATTTGGCTTGAACTGTCACATCAGCTAACATATACACAATGTCTTACCACCTATAAAATTATACAGCATAGATCTGCTTGCCCAGCACTAAAAAACATTCTACAAAATTGTTTCCAGTCGGTCATTGCAATCCAGTGACCAAAAACTCCTGCCTGTCTAAAAACCTACCGAATCTTATTTTTGAAGATTGTAAAATTATTGTTCTCAAAATCTTTTGTAATAATTTGGAGCTTTTTTTCCCAGGGCCTCCACTGAAAATGGGCTTCTACCCAGTTGGACTTTCCTGGTAATCAAATGTCAATAAAGAAAGTAGGCTCTATAGTAACAGAGATACAACAACAATAAATGTGATGTTTAGAAAGGGCAGGAGTAGATTATATAGAAACAAATGGGAATTATGGGAACAATACATACAGAATAACATGCTGGAGGAGGAATGAGGTGAAAAGGAAGGCAGGATTCGAATGAGATGTCAATGTTTGATAACGACTGGCAAGATCATAAGTGATGTATAATGTTTGCAACTAAAATATGTCAATATGGCTTGTTTTAATTTATACAAATGTATGTTTGCCTATTTCATAAGTGATAATTTAATAAAGTTATTTCTTGCCTAAAATACATACTTTCATACTCACTGGGGGCACTTCCTCAGATCATAAAAATGTGGCAAGTCTAAAATGGTCTGTACCTTTTTTAATTTCTCCCAATCTTTTGGGTTTCTAATACCATGATGGGAATGGACCCCATTCCTAAGTCAAAGTATGATTAAAGTTCATGACATTAGTATTGCTTTAGTCTTTGATGTCAGCCAGAAGTGCTCTTTGCAGCACCCGCAATGTGCCCAATAATGACTCCTTCTGCAATTTGTATGGAGTTACATGTATTGACAACCTATCTAAGTACGATTGTAAATTCTTTTTTATAAGGCCCATTGCTCCTACTACTATTGGGACTGTCTGGGTATCTTTCTTCCACATTGCTGTCGTTTCTGCCTGTATATGCTGATATTTTATAACTTTGTGTCTCTTTGTATGCAGGACACTGTAGTCACTGAGTCGGATGATTTCAGTGATCAATGCTACTTTTGTCTTCTTTTCTTGGAGCACTACATCCGGTTTTCTAGCATCTATCTTTTCAACTGTTGGTAATGGGTGATCTCATGTGATGTAGACTTCATCATTCTCTATGATGCTTTGTGGCTCATGTTTCCAGCATTTTTCAGCCCCTTCAGTATCATAATGTTTGTACAATTCCCAATGTAACAGCCTTGCCATATTATTATGCCTTTCAGTATACAATCCTTCTGCCATTAGTATGTCACAACCCGCAATGAGGTGTGTGACTGTTTCCAATTCAGTTTTACAAAGCCATCATTTGTCTGTTTCTCCAACATGTTCAATGGACTTTGTAAACCAGTGTATGTATGCAGCCCACTATCTTGGGCCGCCAAAATTAACCTTTCAACTCTTGGTTTGAATTTGCGTCTCCTTAACCATTCCTGCATTCATCCCTGAACAACATGAGGTTCTTCCAGACGTTTACTATACTTACAACTATATTCATGCATTTTCCACATTTCTTGCCTTCTCATCTGGTCCTTCACCTTATATACTTTATTTTGTTTTTGGCACATTCAGTTGCTACCTGATTTTTATCTACTTCTGGTTTGATTTTCATTCCGGCTTGAAGCAGATATGCTTCTAGTAAATTAAGCAGAGAAGTTATCTTAGATTTATTCTCCTCATGTGTCAACTTTCACTGTATTTGGGTCTTGTGAGGTCAGTAGATATGTGTGGACTCCCATGATTGCAGATCTATACATGTAATCAATTTCAAGGAGGCCTATTTGTCCTTTGGAACTGGGAATATACAATATTGGTATGCACTGATTTTGATAAATCATTTGGTGAGCATGAAGCATCTTTCTAGTTTTCCTATCTAATCAATTTAATACTTTTTGGGGCCAGTCAGTCACTCCAAAGCTGTTAAGTTAGGACAGGGAGAGCAAATTGGTTTATAGTTGGATTTTGTTCCTAGATGTCAATGCTGTTTTTAGGACTAATTGAAGTATTCTAAAGTATTCCTTACCAAGTTTTATTTGCTTTTGTTCATGTTTTATTGTTGGTCCTTTATCAATTCCCAAATATTTGTACACTATCTCTTGCTCACATTCTTTTATATCACATTCTTGTCCCAAACCAATGTTTCCCTGGTGCTACAGTTTTCCTGCTTTAAAGGTTGCTTTTACAAATTTATCATAGGTTCATAGGTGTGTACTAGGCTAATGGCCCTGGAGCCTTTACAAGCCTAGCCCATAGAAGTGCTCTGGCATCATGCCACCCAAAGTTAGTTCCCAGTGCCTCTATCAAGTAGAGCCACTGGCGTGATCCCGGGATGAACTTTCTATTTCCCATCCACTCATCAAGATTTCTCTTGAAGAGGTCCAGTGAGGTGCTCTGCTTGACATGTATGGAAAGTCTGTTCCATAGCATGGGCAGTCTCTGGGTTATGAACCTGTCCCTCCAGCATGTTCTGTTGATTGTGGTAATGAGGTTGAGGTCTCTGGAGTATGTGGTATGGAGGGATTGGGATTTCTTTAGATGTAGCATTTCTAACAGAGCTGGATCAGACATGGCTTTGTAAGTTAAGCAGAGATCGCCTCTTAGTAGATGATATGAGACAGAGAATAACTGGAGTTTTTGGAGTCTGTCCATGTAAACGTGTGTTTAAGGCCTAGGATCCTCTTCATGAGGTACTGTTGTGGCCTTTCCAACTGTTGCAGATGTCTAGTGAGGCACATGCCAAATGGGGTCATTATACTCGATGACTGGCCTAATGAGGGAGGAGTAGAGAGAGAGATAATGACCTCTTTCTTCCTCGATGCAAAAGCCTTGGTAATGAGATGTGCCACATTGAAGGACTTATTGACCACAGTGGCAATGTGGTGGTCAAAGGACAGGTTGCTGTTGACCTGTGTCCCCAGATGTCTTGTAACGCCTTCAGTGTTCACTGGGCTCCTATCGATGTGGTAATTAGTGGGAACTGAGTTTTTCCTAAAGGAGATGATGATGCATTTTTTGGCATTAAGCTTAAGGCCATGGTTTTGACACCAGTCATTGATCTCAGTGAGGCCTTTCTGTAGGATGTTTACATTACTTGGGGAGTTAATAATGACTCCCAGCTTGCAGCCATCTGCGAACTTGGTCAGCCAGAGTACTTCTGTGCTAGCCTGGACTTCTGAGAATTAGATGGCAAACAGGAAAGGACCAAGGACCAATCCCTATGGGACTCCACTCATGACTGGTCAGCAGTCTGATTGGAGTCTGCTATTTTCACACTGGTTCTATCTGTGTGCCAATTTCCAACCCACCTAGTGATGTAGGGGTTGATGCCTATTTTGGTGAGTTTATCAATAATTCCTGAGTAGGGAATGGCATCAAAGGCCTTGACCAGATGAGGTAGGCTGTATGCACTGCCTTGCCCTCATCCACAGCTCTGGTGACTGACTCAAGGAAGTCAACCAGATTGAACAGGCATTTATTTTATTTATTTATTATTTATTTAAATTTGTTGACTGGGAGTGTCCGACTGGACATGGGTCCATTTTCAGCGGAGGCCCGGGGAGAAAAGCTCCACAGTAAAATAAACAGACAGTAGTTACATTGGATTACATAGTGATTAACAATTTAACATAGAAATTACTTACAACATATTTACAGATGAAGAACATAGTACATCAGTAGACAACTAGAATCTTTATCTGTGAAGTACATAACAGGCATTAACAAATGTAACAATGAGAAGTTCCTGCTGTATAAGTACTAGGCTTATGAGCATCTGAGCTTGCTATAATCACGGTAGTTAGTGGGGTGGAAAGAAAGGTAGTGGTTGGATGGGGTGGATGATAGTAGAGTGGGAGTTGCAAGGGCATAGCCAGCATGTTTTTAGTTGCGCTTTTAATAAAGTTTTGAAGTTGGTGCATGATGGTACGGAGGTAATTGTGGGTGGGAGTGAGTTCCATAATTTGGCTATGGCGCAAGAGAATAGTGCTTCACCAGCAGAGTTATTGGCTTTAGTGATCTGCAAGTGCTTTTTGTTGCTGGATCTTAGTGGTCTGGTGGTGCGATAGGGTTGGAGTAGATTCTGGAGGGATGGGACATTTAGTGGATGGTTTACTAGTTTGTGGGTGAGTGAGAGTTGATACCACTGAAGGAGGTGAGGGAGTTCAAGCCACCCCAGTTCAGCAAGTGAGAGACAGTGGTGACTACGGTAGGATGCCCCTGTGGCGAATTTTGCGATTTTGTTGTAGCAGGTCACTAGCTTGTTTAGATCACATTGCCTTAGGTTGGTATATACTGGAGAGGCATAAAGTAGGGTGGAGATAAGGTGGGAATTTGCTATTGAAATCTTTGCTGCTTTGGTGAGAAATTGTTTATTTCTGTATAATGCTCCTAGTTTTTTGTGGACTTTTTTTATGGTCATGGATATATGAATGTCAAATTTTAGTTTATTGTGTATTTCCACTCCTAGCAATTTGGTGTGTTCAGTTGGGTATATAGTCGTGTTGTCTTTTGCTGTGATGTTAAAGTGAGAGTTGTTTTGAGTATGTTTGGTGGGTTGGAAGATGAGTAGTTTAGTTTTGTTTGGGTTGAGTATTAATTGGGCATCGGATAACCATGTTTCAACAGAGGAAAAGGCTTCCTGTGTGACTTTTTGCAGTTTGGGTAGGGACTGGGCTGAGCAGATGATGGTAGAGTCATCTGCGTATTGGATGAGTATGCCATGTTTGGTGGCAGAGGCTAGATTATTGGTGTAAACACAGAAAGTAGGGTCCAAGGATGGATCCTTGGGAACCCCTATGGAGACAGGTAGTTGGGGAGATATGTCATTCTGCCATACAACGGATTGTTGGCGGTCAGACAGGTAACTCTGAAACCAGTTGATGACTGATTGTGAGAAGGATAGGTTATTGAGGACAGAGATAAGTTGTTTGTGTGGGACCATGTCAAATGCTTTAGATAGGTCTAGGAAAGTAGCAGAGGAGAGATAGCCATTGTTTTTATGCTGAAAGATAGTGTTTGTAAAGGAGAGTAAGGCAGTGGTGGTGCTATGGTTTGGTCGGAAACCATGCTGAGTACTGGAAAGGAGGTTGTTAGTAAGGAGGTAGTGTGAGACCTAAGAGTGTATGCATCTCTCTAGTATTTTGGAGAGTGGAGAGAGAATAGCTATGGGGTGGTAATTGGTTACTTCTGCAGAGGGTCCGCCTTTGTGGAGGGGGAATTATATGTGAGACTTTCCACAATGTAGGAACGTAACTTTCTGACAGAGATCGGTTAATCAAGATGGATACTGGGTAGGCCAGAGCATCAGCTGCGATTTGTAGGTATTCACTTGGGAGGTTGTCTGCTGCTAATTTGGTGGGTTTAAGTTTAGTTAAGAGTTTTTTTTATGTTGGAGGTAGGTACAGGAGAAAAAGAGAAGGCAGTGGGGAGATTACTAGTTGAAGGTGTGGGTTGGAGGAGGGTTGTGTTGTTTAGCTAGTGATAGTATGGTTTGGGTGAAGTGTGTGTTGAATGAGGTAGCAATATTTTCTGAGGAGTGAGGGATGTTAGGGGAGGTACTGACTTTACCTGGGTGGAGGATGGAGTTTATGGAGGACCAGAATTGTTTGGGGCTGTGTTGTGAGGAGTCTAGGGCAGACTGGTAGTATTGGAATTTGTCCCGTTTTATTAGCTTTTGACTCTATCGCGTAGTTCTAGGAATTTCTGTCTAGCTGGGGTTTTGGTTTTGCCAATGCTCCCAGGCTTTATCCCTGTTTTTCATTTCTGACTTAGTGGTTTTCTGTAGCCATGGGGAGGGTTGTGCTTTGGTTCTGGAAAATCTTATGGGGGGCATAGTAATTAAGGATGTTCAGGAAGGTAATATTAAAAGATTCAACTGCGTCATCTAGACTGAGGTACTTTAGAGCATGCCAGTTACATTCTTTGAGCGATGAGATGAATGTGAGTGGGTTAAAGTTTATTTTTTTACGTATTTGATGATAGATGGCAGGTTTAGCTTGGTACAGGTATTTTTTGAGTAGGAATGTTGGGGAGTGATCACTGAGGCTATCTGATAAGCAGCCTGTTATATATGACTGGGGGTTCTTACTGACTAGTATCCAATCCAGGGTAGAGTGCTTGCTGGAGTTTTTATTTATCCTTGTTGGTGACTGGACTAGTTGGGTGAAGCCATGTAGGTGTACATGATGGGTTGGATTGTTGCCAGAACAGGATTGCCAGTCAATATTGAAATCACCTAAGATGATAGTTTCTTGGGGGAGATGGTGGGTAGACCAGCTGAGGAGGTTTTCTAGTGGAGAGATGTTTTGGCCAGCTGGTAAGTAGCATCCAATTATGTTGATGGTTTTGTTTCGGTTAATTTTGAGGTTGGTATATATTATTTCTTCATTGCCTATTTGTGGAGCTGATGATTTTAAGATCTGGATGTTTAGATGTTGTTTAAATATTATAGCTACACCACCTCCTTTTTTGTTTAGCCGGTCTACTCTTAGTATGCCATAACCTGTAGGGAGTATGGCATGATCTACCTTTCACAAAACCAAATTGTGTGGGCTCTAGAGTTTGGAGATTCCCTATATCCTTGTTAATTAGGTCCATGATGATGCACTCCATAGCCTTACATATCAGACTTGTCAGGTTAATGGGGTGATAATTATCAGGGTCTGTAGTCACTCCCCCTTTATGGATATGGACAACTGTAGCAGTGCACCATTCGGTAGGGACAAAACCTGAGTTGAGGCTGTGACTGAACAGGGCACACAGATGTAGTGCCAGTTCATTTTGTAGTTCATACAGAACACATCCAGGGATATTGTCTGGTCCCATGAAGGCTGTATTCCTGGCCTCGGAAAATGTAGCTTTAACCTGAGCTGCTGTAATGCTGGATGCCTGGCATTCCTCCAGTATTGTGATTGGTCCTTTAGAGGGAAGAGAGGTGTAAAGTTGGCACTGAATCTGTCAGCCAGTATGTTGGCAATATCTGTTGGCTCAGTATAGAAGGTACCATTGTGCAGTAACTCAGAGCAAACCTGGGTATTGCCATGGAGATTCTTGATATATAATATTGATAACTATAGAAGACTTTGTGGTTGTTTTTAGTGTCTGCCACAATTCTTCCTTCATAGCTGGCTTTAGAGGTTTTGATGAGGGATCTCAACTTTTTGTTGAGGCTAATAAGGGAGTTTTTCCAGTCTTGGGACTTTACCTTTTTCTGCAACAGTTTCCTCCTTCTGTCATAGAGTTTATTAATGGCAGGAGACTACTAGATTGACTTCCTTTTTTTGAGGAGAGTGTCTTGGTTCTGTTGGGTATGGTTAGTTCCATGCATTTATGTATGTGTTTGTACAGTGCATTAGTGTATGATTCAGTGGATATGCATCTATTTTCCATAGACATGGGTGCCATGAAGTTAGCCACCTCTGTTTTTAGGAGCCCAAAATCAGCTTTGGAGAAGTTTCTCATGGAGGTTACCTTTGGAGGGAGTGTGGGTGAGATGTGGAGTTCCATGTGATTAGTTTGTTGTTGGATCTTCCTCTAGTGGGGGTAAGAATGAGCTGGCCCAGGCCATTGGAACTGATGAATTCCAGGAAGTGTTGGGCCAGTGTATTGGTGCATGAGTAGTTTCCCCAGTTGATGGAGGGGTAGTTGAAGTCAGCTTGTATGAGAGTGTTGGATTGGACCCTAATAGTTTCCAGGGTGCTTAGGAATGTGGAGTGAGAATCTTGGGACATGGTTGGGAACCTATAGCAGGCTACGACCTGAATCGCTGTCTTACCCAATGTTAGTTGTACCTTGAAGTATCTCAGATATGTTATGCTTATGTTAAAACAATAAACTTGTTTTGAAAAAAAAAAATATGTTAAAACAATAAACTTGTTTTGAAAAAAAAAAAAGATATGTTATGCTGGGCTACTAGTCTGGAAGTCTGCATATCCTTTATGAATATGGAGACACCACTGCCTTTGGAGCTTTGGTCCATGTTCTGGGGCCGAAAGGTGTGGAATGAGTTATAGCCTGGTAGAACAGTGGTGCTTTCTGCTGCTTTAAATCAGGTTTCCACTACAGCACAAATGTTGATATTCCCCATTTTGAGGAGTGCTTCGAGCAAGTGCATCTTGAGATTTAGACTTCTAGCGTTGAGCAGCATAACCTTCAGATTGCATTTTTTTACAGTTGTTACAGTGGTAATTTGGTCTTTGGAACACCACCTAAAAAAGGCATTATAGGGTCGCAAGAGTCTTAGCCAGTATCCGGAAACCAAGGGATGACAGATGCAGGCCATCTGTGGCAAAGCATCGTGGTCTGTCATTCAAGTCATGCCAAGCAGACAGATACTGGATCCCCTTAGAATGACACGAGCAACTTGGCCAATTGCTGAAGTCAATCATGTTCTGCTTGTACTGCGGTATCACTCTGGGTGACAGTAGGACGCTGCTCAGGGCTAGGGTCATACCTGCTTGGACCACATAATCTGAGAGCTCCTCCATGTCTCTTTTTATGTAGTCCAGGGAAGTGCGTCTCAGGTCATTCACACCCACATGGAGAGTGACCGAGTCATACTTGTACTTGTTGTGGAGTGACCTGAGTGCATGTGTTATGTGTCTGATTCTGGCACCTGATAGACAGCTGACTGTTACTTTCTCCTTATTCAGCCTAGTGAGTGGGACATCAGTGTGCCTCACTATTGAGTCACCTATGATTAGTGTATTGGCAAGCTATTTTGCCTTACGGGCTTAGGTTGAGAGGCACACTGTGTTGGTGAGCTATGTGTCTTGTGGTTTGTGCTGTGCTGTGGTGGTCAAGTGCATTTCTGCCTTGGAGGTCTCTGCTGTTTGGGTAGATGTCTATTGAGAGCCTCCATGATGGTGGGTGTGTGGTTTGTGTTTTTATGTGAAGGCAGTGATGGTGTCTGTTCTAGAGGGCTATGTGTTGCATGTGATGTGGTGCAGGTGTTGACCTTCTCCTCTTGACCAGCTATTCTGGTCTTGGCTTGAGAGTGTATGGCTTCCAATTTGGATATACAAGTCTATTTCTCATAAGTCTGACTGTTGGGAGGTAAGAGGAGAGGGCTGTCTGTGTACATGAGGCAGTTGCTACACTGCCTCAGAATGCCCAAGTTCACCAGTTTAATAGGAGAAAGCACAGGGAACTGACCTTTAGACATGCCAGGAGGGATGGTCATTATTACTAAGTACTGGAACTGTTTTCATATATATATATATATATATATATATATATATATATATATATATATATATATATATATATATCCCTCATAAAATCCTCGAAAGCTAGTTATGAAAATAAAATTGCCAAAGATTCCTTAGACAACTACAAGGCATTCTATATATATGTCAAGAATCTAAATTGCAATGCTCAGATCTGCTCTGAGCTACAACAGAATGGCATTAAATATACTGATCCCAAGGATATTGCCAATATCCTGGCAGATCGATTCAGTGCAAACTTCACCCCCCTCTCGCACCCTAAAGGGCCCATCTCAATAACGAAAGATTGCCAAATTCTGGTAATAACGGCCCACAGGTAAAAATGCACTCTCCAAAGTTAAGAATACAGCATCCATGGGACCAGACGACATCCCAGGCTATGTACTACATGAACAACAAAATGAACTAGCACCTCACCTAAGTGTCATGTTTAATCATAGCCTTACCTCAGGCTTCGTGCCCACTGAGTGGTGCACAGCTACAGTTATCCCACTCCACAAGGGGGATCCACCTGGGATCCTGGGAACTAAAACCCCATCCATCTGACAAGCCTAATCTGCAAGGCCATGGAATGTATTATCATATAAACAAAGACATTGGCAACCTTCAAACACTGGACCCCACGCAGTTTGGGTTCATGAAGGGGCAATCTTGTCTCCTGAACCTGATTGACTTCTTCAAATCATTCTCCAGAGCCATGAACAAGGGTACGGTGGCCCACACAGCCTATCTGGACCTCACCAAGGCCTTTGACACCATCCCCGACTTTGGAACCATAGATAAACTTACTCAGCTGGGCATTAATCCCTATGTCACTCGATGGGTTGCCAACTGGCTTACTGACAGAACCCACACTGTAAAAGTAGTCGACTCCAAATCCAGCTCCAGACAAGTGACAAGTGGAGTACCTCAAGGTTCAGTCCTGGGACTGCTCTTGTTTGGCATCTACTTCTCTGAAGTACAGGCCGACACTAAGGGACTCTGGCTACCAAAGTTCACAGATCACAAACTGGGAGCCATTATTAAATCCCCAAATGATGTAGATATTCTACAAAAGGGCCTTACAGAAGCAGATGCTTGGTGCCAGGGCCATGGGCTCAAGCTCAATGCCAAGAAATGTATAGTTATCTCCTTTGGGAAAAAACATGTACCCATGAATTACCACATAGGTGGCAGTACACTAAACACTGAAAGTGTGATAAGAGACTTAGGGACACAGGTGGACAGAGGTCTAACGTTTGATAACCACATCGCCACAACAGTCAGGAAATCCTTCTATGTGGCACATCTCATCACTAAGGGCTTTCCATCCAGAAAAAAGGAGGTCATTAGTCCCACTGTACTCATCCCTCATTAGACCCATTATAGAATACAGTGCCTCGTTTGGTATGTACCTCTGAAGACATCTGCAACAACTGGAAAAGCCATAGAAATACCTCACTAAAAGAATCACAGGCCTAAAACAGATGCCCTATGCTGACCATCTAAAAAAACTCCACCTATACTCTGTGGCATATCGTCTACTCAGAGGCAATCTTTGCTTAACATAGAAGGCCATGTCAAACCCAGAGCTGTTGGACATGCTACACTTAAAGAAATCCCAATCCCTCAGAGACAAACGCTCCAGGGAAGTAAACCTTGTCATCAAAATGATCAAAACATGCTGAAGAGATAGGTTCCTGACCCAGAGACTCCCCAGACTCTGGACTAGACTGCCCATACATATACATGTCAAGCAAAGCGCCTCATTGGCCCTCTTCAAAAGGAACCTTGATGATTGGATCGGAGATAGGAAATTCTCTTCGGGGATCATGTCAGTTGCCCTGTTAGACAGGGGTCCAGGGAAGTAAATACTGTGGGAAGAAATAGCCAGGGAATTGTGATGGCTAGACTTGTATAGGCCCTAGGGCCGATAGCCTAGTAACAACCCATGAACCTATGAACCTATTCCTTTTACAGGAAAAATGTCACTCAATGTGTCTGAGTCTGTACAGAGCACTGCCAAGCACTTGAAGAGAAACTAATACATAGACCCTGGAAATTTAAGGATGAAGTTTTTAGGCAGAGATTCAGAAGTTAGAAAGAAATCAAGCAGTACTTAATGAAAACAAAGAATTAGCTTGTCAAGAATGATGAAAAGAGGGGAGTCACATGAATGGCTACTGCCTGGCTACTGCTAATGCTAGTCTCATCACAGCTTCACTCTGTTGGGATACAATACTCCTTTACTTCTTCTCTCACCAGAAGGAAAATGTTAGCACCAATCCCTAGAAGAGAAGCAGGCCATGGCCTGTTTGGTGATCCACAGTCTTGTCCTAGATGATGCAAGGTTCTGAAGGCTTATAGCCTTTTTCTGGTAGATGCCTTGAATAGCAACTAGACCAATCAGGAACTTTAAGCACAGACACTCACTGTCCATCCAGAAAGAGTCAGGAATCAATGCACGCTGCTCCTTCTCTCACCAGGATCAGAATATAAGCACAGATTCCAAGCTGCCACCTATAAAGCAGTTGTTAAGCTTTCTGGTGATCAGCAGTTGCCAGGAAATAATGTAACTACACTCCTTCTCTCACCAGGACAAAACAGAAGCACTAATTCCAAGATGACTACTGAGAGGCAGAATGTGAGCTCTCCAATAACTGGTGGTCTTACAATAGATGCTTAAAGGTAAGAAGAAAAAATGGTGTATCCTAAACACTGCAGGGTGCACTAGAGGAGATAGATGTGAAAGTTGGTAACTTAAGTTGTACCTGTCTAAAAAGTTTAAGTTTTAGTGGAGAGTCACTATTTATAAATCAAGACCAAATGACATTCTCATATCATCTGAAAAAGTTTTGGCAACTTGCAGTTGTACTTTCAGTTCCTCATCTGACAAGCTATACAGTTTTAAATTATCAACAAAGAGAAGTCTTTACACTTTGTTGTTTTCTAGTAGCCAAATTATAGCTATGGCCTAAGCTGTTAAGTAGATAGCTTAATGTGTTAAGGGCAAGGCAGAATAGCAGCAGTGACAGAGTCACCATGGAATATCCCCCTTTGAATTTTTTATCCCAGGGATAATAATTTGTCCTTTATCATGGCTTAATTGCAAAGTGGTCTGCTACTGTTTTATGGTCACTGTAATGTAGTTAATCAGTGTAGGGTGTATCTTATACATTTTTAAGCACTCTTTTTATCCATGAATGTAGGATACTATCAAATACATTTTTGTAGTCAATCCATGCCATTCTTAGATTCTTCCCCTTTTTACAGTTCTCTGCTATGACTTCATTTAATAACAAATGGTCATTTGTTCCATATGACTTTCTTTTATTGCCCTTTTGTTCTACTGCCATAATTGAGTTTTCTTCTATATAACTATAAACTCTGTTGGCATCAATTCCAGTGTAAAGTTTATAAGTCATCGGAAGGCAAGTTATTGGTCTATAATTTTTATATTAGCTTGCAGGTTCACTCTTAAGTAGAAGCATAGTTTTTCCTGTTGCTAGTCAGATTGGTGTCTGCTCAGGGTGCGCATATAAATAGTTCTTACTCATGGCTAAATCCTCTTGCATTAGGCCTAGTCTCTGAGGTATTAACACAACTGGCCCACTAGTTATTCCTACGTGTGACCCCTTTCTCACCATATTCCTGTTTTTGACCATATAAATTGAGTCTATATGACAGTATCAAATGGACTAAATAGCGAATGCTATTTAGTCGATCCGATACTGTCGAAATGGCAAAATAGCGAAGTCACGGAACATCGAATTTTTTCCCACGGAAAAATTTTGGTGGGCCGTCTTCAGGACTTTGCCATTTCCTCCACTATGGTGCAATCTCAGAGTTGGTATATTTAAGTAGGGGGGGTGTGGGGGGTGAAGCCCCCCCCCCAGTTAAATTTGTGCTTACGTCAATTTATTTTTTTACGGAGCAGCGAATTTATTTCCCTGGGGAAAAAAATTGCTGTTCCATTTGTTTGATATTTTGTTGTTTCAATATTATCGGTACAATGAAATAGCGTTCACTAGTTACATCATATGATAATATGATATAGACGCTATAAATTCACCTTGCACGATGAACAGGCAATTTCCTACAGTTTCTCCAGCCAGCTTGGTTGACATGGGCATTCTGAGGCAGTGTAGCAACTGTACATGTACACAGAAAGCCCTCTACATCTAGTCTACATAAACTCAACATGTGAGAGAAGCACATATATTAAAAACCTTGAGTCCATGCTCTCTCACCCATCAGTCAGTACATATGACAATGAGCAGGTTGTTAGCATGCACAGCTCACCACCTACTCCACTCAAATCCACACCACACATACCTACATATGCAGAGGTCCTCGCCACAAACTTACCTAAACAGCAGAGACTCCGCAAACACAAATACGCACAGTAGCTCATGCACCAGTGTCTCACCTGTCAAGCCCATAAGGCTAAACACTAAATCTAACATATTAGTCAAAGGAGATTCCATCGTGAGACACACAGATGTCCCTCTCACCAGGCTGGATAAGGAGAAGGTCACAGTCAGCTGTCTGTCAGGTGCCAGGATCCACCATATCACACATGCACTCAGGTCTGTCAACAACAGGTACTGTTATGACTCTGTCATAGTCCATGCTGGTGTGAATGACTTAACATGTACCTCTCTGGACTTTATGAAGAGAGTCATGACTGAGCTCTCAGACTATGTGTCTCAGGCAGGTATGTCCTTAGCTTTAAGCAACATTTTACCTTCACCTAGAATGATGCCTCAATACAAACAGAAAATTATTGACTTCAATAATTACCTTAGTTTTTTATGTCATTCTAAGGGGATCCAGTATCTGTTAGCCTGGGATGACATGATCGATAGACCTCAATGCTTTGCCAGAGATGGTCTTCATCTGTCACCCATGGGATTTTGGCTACTGGCTAAGGCTCTTGCCATCCCCATAGTGCCTTTTTTTAGACAGTACTTAAAGGACAAAACTCAACAGTGTAAGAAACTTCTCTGTGTGGAAGATTTTCAGTCCATATATTTCTAGTTAATCACTGTATATTAATCAGATCAGACAATAGTAGTAGAAGTAGCGAATGTAAACTCGTCAAGTCAAAAAGTAATAATAGAAAATATATAATTCTACAGCATTACTAAGTATTCAAAAATAATCCAAGCAAGGCAGGCAGTCTGTTTCCATTCGAAAATCCTTTATTAAGTACACAGACAAGCAATCCAAGTAAAACAAAAATAGTGTAATAATTTCCTCACAAGCTTTCTAAATATATATATACTTTTTATCAGGCATGGGAGTGGTTTATTGAGCTGTAAAACAAAGTGTTATTGGTACACATGTTAAATTCACATCCCTTTCCCCATCAGTGTGACATTCGAGCTGGTCCTGCCTTACCTAGTAGCTGTCATAATAATATATAGCCCTAATGTACTTTACTGGTACATCTTATTTAACCAAATTATTAAGTAGATTTTTAAGTCTGTGATTTTATACAAGGCAATATATTACATGGCTGGAAATATATCAACCTTAGTTCATTTTGCGATCAAAAATTATATATAAATATATACATATACATTTTGTATGTAAAAATCAGTTTCTATTTTCATAACCTATTGTTAACAAAGATCGCTTTCGTCCTTCTAGACTTCTTCAGGTCCATGTACAAGAACCCTAAAAACCTATATAATTGTATAATTAGTTAGTATTGTTATTACCATCATTTTGAATAAAGTCGAAAAAAGAGAACCAGAAAAAATAAAAATAAAAAAAAAATATATGTATGATGATGGAAACAAAATATACACTTACATTTCAAATGATTTAAAATGGTATTTAAAACTAATTAGTAGAAAAAAATAAAATAAAATACAATTAGTCATGTAAACAATGTGGCAATTTTCTAAGTTCCAGTGCACTTTTAATTGAACAGTAGTAGTTTAGTCCAGGCTTTCTAAAAGATGTGGGCAAGACTGTAAATAAACTCAAGCGAAGGATTTCATGTCATCTGTCAGAAATCCGCTCTGGATGTAAAAATAATGCACTAGCCAAACACCTTTCTCTTCATAAAAGACACACAGGTTTTAAGTTCCAGATGCTGGATCGCATAGACATGGGTGATCTTGAAGGAGACATCCCGAATATTCTGGAGAAACATGAACTCATGTGGCAATTAAAGATGAACTCTTTTAGGAAGCCTGGACTAAACTACTACTGTTCAATTAAAAGTGCACTGGAACTTAGAAAATTGCCACATTGTTTACATGACTAATTGTATTTTATTTTATTTTTTTCTACTAATTAGTTTTAAATACCATTTTAAATCATTTGAAATTTAACTGTATATTTTGTTTCCATCATCATACACATATATATATATATCTATATCTATATATATATATATATATATATATATATATATATATATATATATATATATTATTTTTTTTTTCTGGTTCTCTTTTCCACTTTATTCAAAATGATGGTAATAACAATACTAACTAATTAAACAATTATATAGGGTTTTAGGGTTCTTGTACACAGACCTGAAGAAGTCTAGAAGGACGAAAGCGATCTTTGTTAACAATAGGTTATGAAAATAGAAACTGATTTTTACATACAAAATGTATATGTATATATTTATATATAATTTTTGATCGCAAAATGAACTAAGGTTGATATATTTCCAGCCATGTAGTATATTGCCTTGTATAAAATCACAGACTTAATAATCTACTTAATAATTTGGTTAAATAAGATGTACCATTAAAGTACATTAGGGCTATATATTATTATGACAGCTACTAGGTAGGGCAGGACCAGCTCAAATGTCACACTGATGGGGGAAGGGATGTGAATTTAACATGTGTACCAATAACACTTTGTTTTACAGCACAATAAACCACTTTGTTTTACAGCATAATAAACCACTCCCATGCCTGATAAAAAGTATATATATATTTAGAAAGCTTGTGAGGAAATTATTACTCTATTTTTGTTTTACTTGGATCACTTGTCTGTGTACTTAATAAAGGATTTTCAAATGGAAACAGATTGCCTGCCTTGCTTGGATTATTTTTGAATACTTAGTAATGCTGTAGAATTATATATTTTCTATTATTACTTTTTGACTTGACGAGTTTACGTTCGCTACTTCCACTACTATTGTCTGATCTGATTAATATACAGTGATTAACTAGAAATATATGGACTGAAAATCTTCCACACAGAGAAGTTTCTTACACTGTTTTGTTTTTAGACCCACTACACTTTAGTGGGTTGTTTTGAGACTTCGGGATACCACAGAGATTACTTGTTTTTTCAAGGACAAAACTCCTAACGTAAAAAATACCAACCAAAACAACCTCAAGGTCATGCTGCTAAACGCTAGACTTCTATTATTGAGTAGCATCACCCTCAGGTTTTGCTTGCCTGTTTCTGTTATGGTGGTGAATGTGTCATTTGAACCGTGCCTAGAAAAGGCACTATAGGGGTGGCAAGAACCTTAGTCAGTATCCGGAATCCCAGGGGTGACAGGTGCAGGCCATCTCTGGCAATGTATCATGGTCTGTCGACCATGTTATCCCAGGCAGACAGATACTGGATCCCTTTAGAATGGCACCAGAAGCTTAGCCAATTGTCGAAGTCAATCATTTTGTCCTTGTACTGCGGCATAATTCTGGGTGATGGCAGAATGCTACTCAGGGCTAGGGTCATACCTGCCTGGGCTACAAGATTGGAGAGCTCTTCCAAGTCTCTTTTCATGTAGTCCAGGGATGTATGTCTCAGGTGATTCACACCAACATGGACAATGACAGAGTCATATTTGTACTTGTTGTGGAGTGATCTGAGTGCGTGGGTTATGTGGTGTATCCTGGCACCCGACAGGCAGCAGACAGTAACCCTCTCCTTGTTTAGCCTGATGAGTGGGACATCAGTGTGCCTGATTATAGAGTCACCTATGACTAGTGTGTTGGGTACATTGTTTTGCCTTATTGGCTGTGGTTGAGTGGCACACTGAGTCTGTGGGCTATGTGTCATTTGGGTTGTGTTGGGGGGTGGAGGTTGCTTGCATTTCTGCTTTGGAGGTCTCTGTTGCTTGATCAGATTATTATTAAGAGCCTCCGTGAATGATTTTGTGTTTCTATGTGTGGATTTTGGTGGTGTAGATTTAGTGAGACTATGAGATGAGTGTGGTGTGGTGCAAGTGTTTACCTTCTCCTTTAGACTGTCAGGTTCAGTCTTGATTGGAGAGAGCTTTACCTCCAGTTTGGCTAGATAAGTACACCTCTCACAGGTTGTAGTGTTGGGTGGTAGGAGGAGAGGGTTGTCTGTGTACATGAGGCAATTTCTACATTGCCTCCAGCTGCCCAGATTCATCAGATAGACAGGAGAGAACACTGGGAGCTGACCCTTGGACATGCCTGAATAAAAAACTATTTTCCTCTAGATAAGTGAGGAAAGTGAGTACAAGAGCTGTTTTTCTCTAAGCAAGTGAGGAAAGTAAGTACCAAAACTGTTTTCCTCTAGGTAATGAGGAAGGTTGAGTGCTGTAGTATTTAGTAGGTTATTTAGTGCTTACAAGTTCTGAACAAGTGCTGATCACGAATAAGTAAATTCAAGTGCTAAAACTAAGAATCTGTATCTGGACTAAACTAGTTACAGGAAAGGGGGGAAACAAGTGCAAATGTTGGCTTTTAAATCAGACAGTTGAGAGAGATGGAAAAACTGCCCAAATGGCCAATAACTACAATTTCTGGGCCAGAACCACTCCTTATGTGGTAGATAGGTTACCTAGTACTTACCACTCCCACTGATAAGCTAGAAGGCTTCCCTCCAACACAGAAAGCTTGGGGGGGCTCAGAAGCTTACATACAGTCCTGGATAGGATACAGCAAATCTGAATCTGGACTACACTAGTTACAGAAAAGGTATATATATATATATATATATATATATATATATATATATATATATATATATATATATATATATATATATATGGTTTACTATTAAATGTTCGAATGCACTCCGAACGGCGACTCCCATCGACGCCGCTTTGCGCGAACCGAACACCGAAACCGTTTCGATAGCTTAACCGAAACCGCCAAACTCCGACGATCGACATTACCGGCCGCGCAACACCTCCACACCCATGCTACCATGGGTCGGATGGGGGCGAGATTTTGCCGTTCGCACATCTGGGCGTCGGTGTAGTGACGTTCGCAGTTCCGTGTTCGGGCAATGCGCGTCGCACAAAACGGGATCGACAATTTGATAGTAAACCTATATATATATATATATATATATATATATATATATATATATATATATATATACATATATATATCTACAGAAAAGTAGCTAAAACAGCAGTCAAAACAATTCAAATGCAGTGCAAGCTAGCACACTTGAGTATGTAGCAATGTTAGACCAAACAGTTTAAAAAATGCAATTAAATTAAAAATGAATAAAAACAAGTGCAGAAGGAGTCTATTAGGTAGAATGAGGCAAAGAGATGGGACTGGGGGGAGTGTCCCAGATCAAATCTACAGGGGGGCGGGCAACTGCAAAAGCCTCCAAATTTAAACAACAACACAGGAATAGGGAGGGTGGGTATGGGAAAACCAACACCTTCAGCAGAGATCTGAAAAACTATACAGTGAAGCAAAAATAACAGTACACAACTCTGAAGTCAGCCTGCAATGATATAAAATTAGTCAAACAACAATTACCAGTACACAACTCTGAAGTGCCAGAAAAATATACTCAGCTCTGTATATCTCCAGATAATTTGAAGAGCACTCTGTTTTTTTCTACTGGTGTTTATTGTATAAACATTTTTTGGGTGCTGTAAACATGAAAACTGTCATTTATTTATTTATTTATTTATTTATTTACATTTGTTGACCGGGAGTATCTGACTGGACGTAGGTCCATTTTCAGCAGAGGCCCGGGCAGAAAAGCTCCACAGTTAAAATAAACAGACAGTAGTTACATTGGATTACATAGCGATTAACAATTTACATAGCAATTACTTACAACATATTTACAGATGAAGAACATAGTACATCAGTAGACAACTAGCATCTTTATCTGTGAAGTACATAACAGACATTAACAGATGTTACAATAAGAAGTTCCTGCTGTATAATAAGTACTAGGCTTATGAGCATCTGAGCTTGCTATAATCAAGGTAGTTAGTGGAGTGGAAAGAAAGGTAGTGGTTGGATGGGGTGGGTGATTTTAGAGTGGGAGTTGCAAGGGCATAGCCAGCATGTTTTTAGGTGCACTTTTAGTAATGTTTTGAAGTTGGTGCATGATTGTACGGAGGTAATTGTGGGTGGAAAGGAGTTCCATAATTTGGCTATGGTGCAAGAGAATAGTGCTTCACCAGCAGAGTTATTGGCTTTAGTGATCTGCAAGTGATTTTTGTTGCTGAATCTTAGTGGTCTGGTGGTGCGATAGGGTTGGAGTAGATTCTGGAGGGATGGGACATTTAGTGGATGGTTTACTAGTTTGTGGGTGAGTGAGAGTTGATACCATTGAAGGAGGTGAGGGAGTTCAAGCCAGCCCAGTTCAGCAAGTGAGGAACAGTGGTGACTATGGTAGGATGCCACTGTGGCGAATTTGGCGATTTTGTTGTAGCAGGTCTCTAGCTTGACATGTCATGACAGGTGTTTTTTGCTTTAAATGCAAAGCACTGACAATTTTTCTGAGCTGTAACATAACTTAGTTTTTATGCACACTAATACATACAGATAGATGTTTATTAGATATTATTATACAGTTATACATTTATATTTATAGTGTTCTAATTAGATAATGTTTATGGTTAGATACCTTTGTGTACTTTTTCTTGTATCTATCTAGTTAGCTCTTTTTACTTATCTACCTATGTTTATTATGTTAGTTCTTGTCACAGACCTGATGACAGCTTTATTTTATCAGTTAGCCAAAAACGATTTTAGTTAAAAGTCTTTTTTATATGTATATTATGTTTCTTAATACGTGATTTTGGAATGTGGGCTGCAAATAAATAGTGTTTTTCTTAACTAGTATTTCGTTTGATCTAATCAGTAGTAGTGTGTGGAGGTGGGTACTTGCTCTTCTAAAATGTACTTTTACAACCCTGTTTATATTGTTAGCCTGGAATAGGCTGGTTTAAATTTAAACAATATATGTATGTTCCACACCTACTTCTAAGTTTATAAAAGCTGATATGTTTAACATTGTAAAGTATTCCTGATTTATGTTACTGACAATCGCTTGTCTGTGACAAATAAAGGCTTGTTGCTTTGGAACACATAAAGGCTTGTTGCTTTGGAACACATAAAGGCTTGTTGCTTTGGAACACATAAAGGCTTGTTGCTTTGGAACATTATCTATGTTTCATGATTTTTGGAAATTATTGTGAATGAGCTCATCAGTACTGCAGTGGTGGTGCTGCGGTAGCGTTGTCGTCTCACAGTAAGACGTTGTCCTGTTCGATTCTCAGCTAAAGCATCTTCTGTGTGGAGACATGCGTGAATAGGCATACTTTCGTTGAAGGTTGTGCATCAGAGCCGGCAAATCGGCATGTAAAAATCTACTGCCAATCATTAGCGGACCGGAGTTCCGCTGTGGTGACCCCTAACCGGGAAAAGCCGAAAGACACACACATTGTGAATGAACACATCAATGAAGTTTTAAACTAGTTTTTCTGTTTTTTAAAATCCCAACATCAAGCAAGTCAGGGACATTATTTAAATATTACCCTAATTCACTTAAAAAGTAAACAGAGCAAAAAGATTTTCAAGAGCATGCTTTTTATGAATTATAAGAGAATGAAACTATAAGGGCTGGATTTATTAACTAACTGCAGTCCTCAGAAATTTACTAAAAATCAAACATGTTTTAAAGGACAAGCAAAAATATGAGACAGAATCAGGAATGTTATACAAAATCTTGAGCAGTTTATTAGTGTGTGGGGTTGGGGAGACACATTTCTTTGCTCTGTATTTTTTTCATTCATTTGATCACAATGAAACATCCAAAGTGAAGATAGTTAATAAATTGGCTGTGATTGCTAGGGTTTCCACCTATCCATTTTTTTTCCAGACTATCTGGAAATCAAACCTATTGTCTGGTAGTTTGGAAAACACTGTACCAAACTCCAGTATTCGGTTTCAAGAAAGGCAACAGACTATCAGAGCTTGTTAAATCATCAGATTTGCTATGCTTTTTTACAGAAAAGCATACAAATGGGCAGAAAGCAGGCATCAGAAATGGAAAAAGATGGTGTTCTTCATCAGCTGATGTCATGACAACATCACAAAATGGATGGAACACAGATGGGAGAGGGGTAGAAATGGGCAGGATTAAGGGTGATACAAAGGAACAAAGGGTGTGGCCTTGGTCCAATTTTAGCCACTACAAAAGGTGGCAACTCTAGTGATTGCCGAACATATTTGTGTGTGTGTGTGTGTGTGTGTGTGTGTGTGTGTGTGTGTGTGTGTGTGTGTGTGTGTGTGTGTGTGTGTGTGTGTGCGTGTGTGTGTGTGTGAGTGTGTGTGTGTGTGTGTGTGTGTGTGTGTGTGTGTGTGTGTGTGTGTGTGTGTGTGTGTGTGTGTGTGTGTGTGTGCGTGTGTGTGTGTGTGTGTGTGTGTGTGTGTGTGTGTGTGTGTGTGTGTGTGAGTGTGTGTGTGTGTGTGTGTGTGTGTGTGTGTGTGTGTGTGTGTGTGTGTGTGTGTGTGTGTGTGTGTGTGTGTGTGTGTGTGTGTGTGTGTGTGTGTGTGTGTGTGTGTGTGTCTGTGTGTGTGTGTGTGTGTGTGTGTGTGTGTGTGTGTGTGTGTGTGTGCATGCTTCGCATGTGTGTGTTCTTGTAGCAGCAGGTGTAAACATAGGCTTGCAATACAGGTAAGCTTAGGTTCTAATTTAGCACACTTCCAATTTTGGTGGGAGGTTGGAATAATGGTTAAGGTGGCCATCTTACAGACACAAGGTTCAGAGTTTGAGTCTGACATTGGATAACTGGCTAGACTTAAAATGGTCCACTAGCAGAGCTAGCCTAGTACTAATCTATGAACCTATGTATAGTGGAGTATCTGCATATGCATGAGAAGCTGTCTCTCCTCCTCTGAATATGTAATATTCTGCATGTGAAATACATTTCTCAACAAAAAGTATGTCTCCTACAACTATGAAACTTTAAGTGGAGGAACTGTTTTACATGAAACATATAAAAAGTCTTCGTCTTCTTCTTCTTCTTCTTTCAGCTGCTCCCATTAGGGGTCGCCACAGCAGATCACCTGTTTCCATTTCTTCCTGTCCTCTGCATCTTGGTCTGTCACACCAACCACCTGCATGTCCTCTCTCACCACATCCATAAACCTTATCTTAGGCCTTCCTCTTTTCTTCTTACCTGGCAGCTTCATCCTTAGCATCTTTTTCCCAATATATGCAGCATCCCTCCTTAGCACATGTCCAATCCAATGCAATCTTGCCTCTCTGGCTTTGTCTCCAAACCTTCCAACCTGGGCTGACCCACTAATATATTTATTCCTAATCCTGTCCACCCTCGTCACACCCAGTGCAAATCTTAACATCTTCAACTCTGCCACGTCAAGCTTTGACTCCTGCCTTTTTGTCAGTGCCACTGTCTCCAACCCATATAACATAGCTGGTCTCACTACCCTCTTGTAGACCTTCCCTTTCACTTTTACTGGTACTCGTCTGTCACAAATCACTTCTGACACTCTTCACCACCCACTCCATCCTGCCTGTACTCTCTTCTTCACCTCTCTTCCACACTCACCATTACTCTGAACTGTTGATCCCAAGTACTTAAACTCATCCACCTTCCCCACCTCTACTCCCTGCATCCTCACCATTCCTCTATCCTCCCTCTCATTTACACACATATTCTGTTTTAGCCCTGCTGACCTTCATTCCTCTTCTCTCTAGAGCATATCTCCACCTCTCCAGGGTCTCCTCCACCTGTTCCTTATAAAAAGTATATACTAATAATAAAATCAATACAAACCTGTCTAACAGAGAGGCTATTTTCTAAGTGCAATAATACCCCCACTGGGTGTTATTTCCCCAATAACATTCACCCCCTCAAGCATTATTGCTTACGTATTGCACATTAGACACCATATACATTAGCTAAGTGTTACTATGCTTACTACCCATGTTATAAACATTTTTAATAGTTTGTCATTTTTACTTTTCGAAAAAAATAATACCTTTTTTAATTAAAGTTCCTGTACTTAGTAGAAGACACTCAGATATATAGTTGCTGTGTTCACTTCAACATCTGCTGGCAGGGTCGTATAGCCTGTGTGAAGAGGTTTCCTAATAAATGTTTGCATGCAGGAAAGACAAACAATGACAGCAAAATAATTTCAGAAATAAGATGCAAAAAAACAAATTTAAATCCTAGTGAGAGAAATATTTATTAGTCATAATTCACTTATAGAAAGAAAAACAGCAAAGGAAACTGCACAGTGTTGTTGAGCGAAGCTAAAGGGATAAAGGATGGCTACTGTGGGCACAAAAACCTTTATGGTCAAAACACATCGAAGAGAAACCTGATATCCTGCAAATCCAAGGGAACCATGCAGTCTAGTTTTGCTAATTTCATTGTTTTAAATATGCAATCTTATTGATTATACTTGACACATAATCAGTAAAAAAAGATGACAAAAATTCCTATAGCCATCTATGAATTATTTACGAAATGTTATCTCACTTGCTGAAGGCCTCCATTCCAAACGATGCTGGTTTCCATTGACAAACTAGTGCTGGATGGTTTTTGGGGGTCATACATACCACCCTGTATATATGTAATCTTTCCATCTGCCAACACTTGCCAGTTACGAATAGCATAAGACATTTCTATGTATCCTTCATCATTGAAAGAGAGAGTTTCATTTACATATGTTGTAGCCTGAACGTTGAACAGATAGTGGAAGAGCTGAGGAAAAGAAATCAAATATGAGGACAAAAATTTAATTTCCTAATCATTCTTAACAACAACGGCCTTAATATATTGATTTGGTGACTTGCTAAAAGATGACTGTGAGCTTGTCATTATCAGCAAGTAAAATTTGTTTCTTACACATTCTCAGTAAAGCAGACGTACAAAGGTTTTACTCAATGCTACTCTTATAAAGCATTTTATGTCCAGCAGCCAAGTGCACAACAGTTACCCAATAACAGAATGATTTTTAGCTGTTGCTCTCAGCAAATACACACACACACACACACACACACACACATCATATATATATATATATATATATATATATATATATATATATATATATATATATATATATATATACATATATATATATATATATATATATATATATTTATATTAATATATATATATATATATATATATATATATATATATATATATATATATATATATATATATATATGGTTCTACCTCAGTTAGACGACACGCCGGAACATCGACATGGAAATCGCGAGCCCCAGAAGATCGAAAGTGCAGAAGACCGACGCGACGGGCCCCAGAAGAAGATCGACAGTTCAGAAGACCGACTCGACGGATGAAAGCACCGACGCCGAGGATGCCGACATGGGAAAAGGCTGTGTAAGTATGCGGTAGTGACGGACGTTAGGGTGCGAGTAAGGTAAGTGTGGATATTGACGGTCTGTGGGAATAGGGGTGGGTTAAGTGAGTTAGGGTTAGGGAGCGGGTCAGGTAAGTGTGCGGTAGTGATTGTGTTTGGGTTAGGGGTTAAGTGAGTTAGGGTTAGGGAGCCGGGTCAGGTAAGTGTGCGTAGTGATTGTGTTTGGGTTAGGGGGGATAAGTGAGTTAGGGTTAGGGAGCGGGTCAGGTAAGTGTCTGTAGTGACGGACCTTAGGGTTAGGGTTTGGGTTAGGGTTGTAGGTAGTTGTGTATGTGAGGTTTAGTGTGGGTTTGTAGGGATTTTGGTGTGCTTGTGTTGTGCATGTGGTTTTTGGACAGGGAATGTGTTTGGTTTGTTGATTGTTGTGATTGTGGTGTGTGCAGTGTATGAGGTTTCATGTTTGTGTACCGTCGGTTATTTCGTTGTCGGGCATGTGGGGTTTCGTGTTTTTGTACTGTCGGTTATGTGGTTTCGGTGATTGCATTGTCGGTGTTTTGGGGTTTCGTTTATGTCAGGTAGAACCATATATATATATATATATATATATATATTAATATATATATATGAAAAACCAATTACCCCAACCGAAGAAATGCAAACTTTAGATAAATCCAAAAGTACCCAACAACAGAGGAGATGTTGACAGAATAAAACGCTGCTTCCAAGCGTAGGTACCACGTAGGAAACAAAATGCGTTCAATAGCCAATTTTCCAGAGGTAGATATCCAACATCCAACTACCGATAAACCTCGTAGGTAAAAATAGGAGGCACAGTTCATGTAAAAAACTGAACTTTATTTCGTAAGCGCTTTCACGGACGTATCCGCTTCATCAGACGTTGTAACAACAGGAAATGGCATCATCAACAGTTATATAGAATATCCTGCTGAAAATTTTAAAGTGATAGCCTTATACAAAATTCATATGGCATTGTCAACAGTTATATAAAATATCCTGCTAAAAATTTTTAAGTAATAGCCTTGTACAAATTTAAAAGTATATGTAACACAAGATAAAAACATCAATTATATATTAGAATGTATATATGAATAAATATAATGTATGGTGCATCAAATATATACAATCAAATTAAATTGAAAACATCTATTGCATCCAATCATGGAAATGCTTTATGCATGACCATTCAAATATAGATAATTAACACTTGACTAAAATTCATGACTTAAAAAATTCAAATAAGAACTCTTCATGGTTCTTCATGAACCAATGTATATCTAGATACAACATATAAATGTGTTACATATGAGAAACAACGTCATGATGTCATGTTAAAGGTAAAATGGTGTATAGGATGTTGTGATGTTAACTATAATGGCCTTGCTTTCAGGATCGGTTTCAAAGAAACCGATTCATTTAGGCCTCTGCCTCTGTGTGCACCCAAACGGAGTATCCAGCGGATCTCTTCTTCCTCTGTTGAATTTATAATGTCACCACCTCTGATGTTTATGGGTTGGACGTGGAGAACTTGAAAAGTAAAATAATGTTCATTACCTTCTGTCAAAATGTGCTTGGAAATGGCACTACTATTTTCACCCCTGGCTAAGCAATACAGGTGGTCACGTATCCTTATCCGACATTATAAATTCAACAGAGGAAGCAGGGATCCGCTGGATACTCCGTTTGGGTGCACACAGAGGCAGAGGCCTAAATGAATCGGTTTCTTTGAAACCGATCCTGAAAGCAAGGCCATTATAGTTATCACAACAACCTATACACCATTTTACCTTTAACATGACAGCATGACGTTTTTTTATACGTAACATATTTATATATGTTGTATCTAGATATATAGATATATATTGGTTCATGAAGAACCATGAAGAGTTCTTATTATATTTTTTAAGTCATGAATTTTTAGTCAAGTATTAATTATGTATATTTGAATGGTCATGCATAACAGCATTTCCATGATTGGATGCAATAGATGTTTTCAATTTAATTTGATTGTATATATTTGATGCACTATACATTATATTTATATATATATATATATATATATATATATATATATATATATATATTCTAATATATAATTGACGTTTTTATCTTGTGTCACATATACTTTTAAATTTGTATAAGACTATTACTTAAAATTTTAGCAGGATATTCTATATAACTGTTTTGTATAAGGCTATCACTTTAAAATTTTTAGCAGGTTATTCTATAAAACTGTTGATGATGCCATTTCCTGTTGTTATAAAGTCTGATGAAGCGGATACGTCCGTGAAAGCGCTTACGAAATAAAGTTCAGTTTTTTACATGAACTGTGCCTCCTATTTTTACCTACGAGGTATATCGGTAGTTGGATGTTGGATATCTACCTCTGGAAAATTGGCTACTGAACGCATTTTGTTTCCTATGGGGTATCTACGCTTGGAAGCAGCGTTTCATTCTGTCAACATCTCCTCTGTTGTTGGGTACCTTTGGATTTATATATATATATATATATATATATATATATATATATATATATACATATACATATATATATATATATATATATATATATATATATATATATATATATATGTATATACATATATATATATATATATATATATATATATATATATATATGTATATACATATATATATATATATATATATATACATACATATATATATATATATATATATATATATATATATATATATATATATATATATATTTATATATATATATATATATATATATATATATATATCGGTCACCTTCAGAAACCCAAAAGCTCACTTACCCAACTTTGAAAAGACCAAGACAAAGAAAAAAAGAAACTCCAGAAGAATGACTGCTCAGAACTCCAACATTTCACTATAAGTAAGTCACCACTTGGCCAGCATGTTGACCTTTGCCCCTTACCTCCATGGTAGTGGGATCTCGGAGTTGGTATATTTAGTTAGGGGGAGTGTGGGGGCAAAGCCCCCTACATAGGTGGGTTTTCTTTGCTTCGGTTTCAGTTTGTTTGCCAGGTTAGCCAAGTGATTACTTACTGGTAGTGAAATGTCGGTATTCTGAGTGATCAGTCTTCTAGAGTTTCATTTTTTTCGTCTCGGCCTTTTGAAAGTCAGGTAAGTGAGCTTTCACATTTGGGAAGTATATATATATGTATTTTAGCTACATGGCTTCTGAATGCCCATGACATTTTACTTTTCAAGTCCTTATGTGTCCATTCAAGCCAACAAAGCCAAACCGCACTAGCTGTAGACATGCCATTACACAGCGAAAGCTGTTTCTATACGTCTATAAGCACATTATCAAAAAGACTGTGTAAACTTTGTAGACCTTGATGAACTGTGTCTCAGAATTCTATCTTACAAGGTTATTTGTTTTTGCGTCAGTGGAGTAGTTCATAGGTAGGTACTAGGCTATTGGCCCTAGAGCCTATACAAGCCTAGCCAAAAAGGTACCCTGGCTTTGGTCACCCAAGGAAATTATTTTCCTGTGCCTCTGTCGAATAGAGCCACAGAAGTGATCCCTGGGGTGAATTTTCTATTTCCCATCCAATCATCAAAATTTTTCTTGAAGAGTGCTAATGAGGAGCTTTGTTTGATATAGATATGTAGTTTGTTCCAGAGTATGGGAAGACTCTGGGACAGGAATCTATCCCTCCAGCATGTTCTGTTTATTGTGGTGACAAGGTTTAGGTCCCTAGGATGTGTAGCTTGGAGGGATTGGGATTTCTTTAAGATGAGCATGTCCAACAGCTCTGGGTTTGACATAGCTTTGTATGTTAGGCAGAGATTGTCTCTGAGTAGGCGATATACGACGGAGTACGGCTGGAGTTTTTTGAGACGGTCTGCATAGGGCATCTGTTTGAGGCCAGTAATCCTCTTTGTGAGGTATTTCTGTGGCCTTTCCAGTTGTTGTGATGACAATGGTTAGGTAACTTATAATCCCATATCATGAATACCAGACTACATTTAATAAACTTTTCTCAGCCTTTTAATCTGGCATATTTTACACAAATGTTAAACATGTATGTAGATTTTATGTATTATATATGATTGCACTATATATTGCGCACATCTCAGCTTGCATTTTGTATATATATATATATATATATATATATATATATATATATATATATATATATATATATAGGTCCCCTTCAAAACATCTAAAACCCATAACATCTGATTTTATAACATTGAGACCAGAAAATCTAAAACCCAAAACATCTAAAACCCATAACATTGAATTTCATAACATCTAACAGTACAAATCACATGAAAATAGCATCCCCTCCACATATAATGACACCAAACTACCAAACACACTTTTTATTACATTTCTGCAGGAGGGCTTGATACAGTGGGGTTAGGAAATTAACTTTGTCCCACTGTAGTGCGATCTTGGAGTTGGTATATTTAATTTCCGGGGGCTGTTGGGGGGTGGAGCCCCCTGCATGGGGGGTGCAGGGCGGCTTGTCCCCCATACAGAAAAATGGTAAAAAGTGTGTTTGGTATCATTACATGTGGAGTGGATGCTCTTTTCTTGTGATTTGTAATGTTAGATGTTATGGGTTTTAGATGTTCTGCTCTCAATATTGTGAAATTAGATGTTATGGGTTTTAGATGTTTCAAAGTAGACCTATATATATATATATATATATATATATATATATATATATATATATATATTATTTTTTTTTTTATGTACTCTGACTGTCTCTTTTAATGTTACTCTGTCTGCATTCAATCTTATTATGTTCTGAATTTTGCTATGTACTCTTGTATGTAGTATTGTTGATTTAAAAGGCCATAATGTACCAGGTCATGGCTGTAAAGGGAGAATAGATCAATTCCCTTATCCAGTGAACAAATAGTAAATAAATAAACAAAAACATGTAAAATGGAGATGTCATCTAATGAATTAAGGGAGCACACTCAGTGTGCAACAAACTGCAGGATCTATTAATTACAGTCAGTTGACTATAAGATTGCACCACATAAGGTGTTATAAATGAACCACAGTGTACTATAAATAAGTGATAAAAAGTCTAAAACCACAAGGAGAGCACATTGGTTAAGTAGAAGGGGTGCATTTTGTTAATGCAACACCTAGGTGACTATTTAAGATACAAAGCCAGCAGCTTTAATAACACAAACTAAAAAAAGCTGTAATATTTGATTCAAGAAGTAATAAAAGTAGAAAAACATTATAATGATTACAAGGACAGCTGAAATGAGCACTTATCTTGCTTTCTGTCTGGAGATTATGCATGAACATTTCAGAAAAGTTCTCAGTACATGTGCTCCAGCCCAACTCCTGAAGTCTAGGGAAAGAACTGTGTTGCTGGAAAAATACAGGCCATTCAGGAAATAAGGTGGTGTTTTTATTCAAGGTAAAGAACAAAGGTCTTCATTAAATGTGCATTGAAGAAGAAGCTGATCAGGTACAAAGATTATTTGTAGTCTCTCCTGACCATACAGTACCATACAGTACTGAATCCAAAGCTGGAAGGATGTGTATACACCATTCACATAACTGATCTAACTATTGGACAGGGTCTATGACAAGTGATGACATGCTAGGAACTCTTGACTCATTTGTTCAATGTCATTTGCTATAAATGGCAAGTTCCCAAACTCTCACTAGCCTGATCCTATTTTATTAGCTTTACCTACCACCACTCAGCCCTATATAACTGGATAGCCCTACCAGACGCATAAACCTAACCCTAAAACTCCTACACAGCTCCTAACTCCAAGCACAGCACTCCCCTCTTGCTCTCCAACACTATAATCCCTGACTGCTTCCTTAAACATAAAACTCCAATTCCCCTCCCTAAACCTAAAGTCCCTGATTGCTCCCTAATCCTAAAATTCCACTTTTTCCCCTAATCCTAAAATTCTGTCTTGCTCCTTAAATCTAAAAGTTTCTTTCTGCTTCCTAAAGTCTAAGATCACTCCCTAACTCAAAACTCCCCTCCTGGTTCCTAACCCTAAAACTCCCAAGAAACCTAAATCTCACTCCTTATCACTGCCAAAACACTGATCTATACACCACTCCTCCCATGGCTGTTGCACTTGGCTTGCTTGATCTTAGCTACCGTGGTCTGGCAAGGTATAGCAACTTCATTCTCACAACACATCTGCTGCACCTCACTCGAACGTGTAATCAAGTTTACGTGTGAGTAGCAGCCTGAGTGAGCTATGAGATACCAAAATCTCAAGCCATGGGTCACTGTGGTCTTTCAGTGCCTAGGACTCAAACACTGGCAGTAGATTCTGCTGTATATGTGCACAACCAGTAGGTGTGGAACTGACAGCCTGCCCCCTCAAGTTTAGTGAGAACTGACAAACTGGGGCCACTGATGTTGATGGATAACTGCTGGATTATTTCTCCATTCTGCAGCTGTTTACTGTACCAACAAGATGCTTTCTACAGGCTATGTTGGTTAATTGTCTCTGGCCACAGTGATATATGCATGCCCACATGCTGTATCTGTTAAGTTATTATGACCACTGTAACCTATTTGTTTGTATGGCTCCACAGCATTACAGACCATGTTGCAGTAGCTGCCAGTTTCGCCATGTTCTCAATACTCTCAGCACTGTTCATGGGACTGCCTATCAGTCTGCCTGTCTGTCCTGTGGCTGGGATCCAGTGGATGCTCTCCATTACATTAGATGGAATATCAGCTGCACAGCAATGCTACCAGCATTTAATCATCTTTGTTAACATGTATCATCAGGTAGGAGCATACGGTAGAGATTAATTCCTGGTGTTCTACTGTTGACATAATCCTTATCTAAAACCATCTTCTGCATCAATATCTATGCAAGTCTGAGAATATTAAGTGATCTAGGATTGTTCCTGTTTCAAAGGTAGTTGGTACTCAATGTCTCCATTAGTGTGGCTCTATGTACTCTGCTCTGGATACTAGGGAACATGTATGTCAGGTTCCATCCACATGTGTTTTTTTTACAGGTCTGCATCTGTTTCAGTGATAGCTGGTCTTCAGTGTCTCCATCAGTATGGCTCTGTGTGATCCTCTGGAGATACTAGGGAACCCATGTGTTGAGTGCCTTTCCATGTGCCTCTTTAACAGACCCACACCATTTTCAGTAGTAGAAGATGATCTGTGTCTCCATTAATGCAATTCTCTGAAAATACTAAGGGGGCATTGTGACTGACCCTTCCCATGTGCCTCGTTCATAGGCCCATACATGTTTCAGAGGAAGCCAGTCCCCAGTGTCTCCATCATTGTGACTTTTTGATGGTATTAAGGGATCCATGTGTCTGGCACCTTCCCAGCTGCCTCTTTATCTGACCTGCACCACATTTAGTTGTAGACAGTCCTCAGTGTCTCCATCTGTGTTTCTGTGTATAACTCTCTGAAGATACTAGATGATTCATGCATCAGACATCTTACTGTGAGCCTCTTTAATGGTTCTGCACCTGTTTCAGTAGTAGTCGATCTTCAGTGTTTCCATCAGTGTGATTCTGTAAGATACCAAGGGAATCACATGCAGACACCTTACTGTGGGCCTCTTTAATGGTTCTGCATCTGATTCAGTAGTAGTCGATCTTCAATGTTTCCATTAGTGTGATTCTGTAAGATACCAAGGGACGCACATGCAGGCACCTTCCTGTGTGCCTCCTTAACAGGCCTGCACCTCTTTTAGTACTAACCAGACCTCAGTGTCACCATCAGTGTAGCCCTGCGTGATACTCAAAGGATAACATGTGCCAGGCATCCTCTTGCATGTCTATTTAACAGGCCTGCACCTGTTTTAGTACTAATCAAACCTCAGTGTCACCATCAGTGTAGCCATGTGTGATACTCAGGGGATATCATGTGTCAGGCACCTTCCTGTGTGCCTCCTTAACAGGCCTGCACCTGTTTTAGTACTAACCAAACCTCAGTGTCACCATCAGTGTAGCCCTGTGTGATACTCAGAGGATATCATGTGTCAGGCACCTTCCTGTTTGCCTCCTTAACAGGCCTGTAACTGTTTTAGTACTAACCAGACCTCAGTGTCACCATTAGTGTAGCCCTGTGTGATACTCAGAGAATTACATGTGTCAGGCATCTTCTTGCATGTCTATTTAACAGGCCTGCACTTGTTTTAGTACTAACCAAACCTCAGTGTCACCATCAGTGTGACTTTTTGATGGTATTAAGGGATCCATGTGTCTGGCACCTTCCCAGCTGCCTCTTTATCTGACCTGCACCTCATTTAGTTGTACACAGTCCTCAGTGTCTCCATATGTGTTTCTGTGTATAACTCTCTGAAGATACTAGAGGATCTATGCATCAGACACCTTACTGTGGGCTTCTTTAATGTTTCTGCACCTGTTTCAGTAGTAGTCGATCTTCAGTGTTTCCATCAGTGTGATTCTGTAAGATACCAAGGGACTCACATACAGGCACCTTCCTGTATGCCTCCTTAACAGGCCTGCACCTGTTTTAGTACTAACCAAACCACAGTGTCACCATCAGTGTAGCCCTGTGTGATACTCAGAGGATATCATGTGTCAGGCACCTTCCTGTGTGCCTCTTTAACAGGCCTGCACCTGTTTTAGTACTAACCAAACCTCAGTGTCACCATCAGTTTGACCCATGTGTCTGGCGCCTTCCCATCTTCTTGTTTATCTGACCTGAACCTCATTTAGTTGTAGGCAGTCCTCAGTGTCTCCATCTGTGTTTCTGTGTATAACTCTCTGAAGATACTAGAGGACCTTTGCATCAGACACCTTACTGTGGGCCTCTTTAATGGTTCTGCACCTGTTTCATTAGTAGTCGATCTTCAGAGTTTCCATCAGTGTGATTTTCTAAGATACGCTATCCTCCAAAAAAGTAAGCCAATCTGGTGGTCACCTGCCATAAACAAACTGTACAACAGAAGGAAGAAACTTGAAAAGAGAGTGGAGGAGCACCCTGGTCAGCCTCAGTAAGAAGCTGCGATCCCTGATAAAATCCTCCAAAGCTAATTACGAAAACAAAATCACCACTGATTCTAAAGACAACCACAAAGCATTCTATAGCTATGTCAAGAATCTCAATGGCAACACTCAGATCTGCTTTGAGTTACAGCACAATGGCACTAAATATACAGACCCAACTGATATTGCCAACATTCTGGCAGATAGGTTCAGTGCTAACTTTACCCCCTCTCACCCCCTAAAGAGCCCATCTCTATACCAGAAGAATGCAAAGTTCCTTTAATCATGGCTGCACAGGTAAAAACCACACTCTCCAAAGCCAAGAACACAGCATCCATGGGACCAGACAACATCCCAAGTTGGGTTCTACATGAACTACAGAACAAACTGGCACCCCACCTAAGTACCATGTTCAATCATAGCCTCACCTCAGGCTTTGTGCCCGCAAATGGCACACAGCGACGGTTATCCAACTCCACAAGGGGGGGAGCCACCATGGATCCTGGGAACTACTGCCCCATTAGCCTGACTAGCCTGGTCTGCAAAGCCATGGAATGTATCATCATGGAACTTATAAACAAAAACATTGGTAATCTGCAAACTCTGGACCCCACCCAGTTCAGGTTTGTAAAAGGCAGATCATGTCTCCTAAACCTGATAGACTTCTTTGAAGCAGTCACCAAAGTCGTAGACGAGGGTAAGGTGGTTCACACAGCCTATCTAGATCTTGCCAAGGCTTTCAACACCATCCTCCACTCTGGAATTATAGATAAACTCACTAAACTAGGTAGAAATCCCTATGTCACAAGATGGGTTGCCAACTGGCTCACTGACAGAACCCACACTGTAAAAGTAGCAGACTCCAAATCCAACTTCAGACCAGTGATAAGTGGAGTACCACAGGGTTCAGTCCTGGGTTCTCTCCTGTTTGGTATCTACTTCTCTGAAGTACTGGCTAACACAGAGAAGGTCTTTGGCTAACAAAGTTTGCAGATGACTGCAAACTAGGAGCCATAATCGAAACTCCTAATGATGTGGACATCCTACAAAAGGGCCTCACTGAGACAGATGCCTGATGTCAAAGCCATGGCCTCAATCGCAATGCCAAAAAGTGCATTGTCATCCCCTTTGGTAAAAACTCTGTACCCATGAACTACAACATAGGCGGTAGTATACTTAACACTGAAAGTGTAATAAGAGACCTTGGGACACAGGTGGACAGTAGTCTCTCCTTTGATAATCACATCGCCACAGTAGTCAGGAAATCCTTGTACGTGGCACACCTCATCAAAAAAGGTTTCTCATCCAGAAAAAAATAGGTCATTGTTCCCCTCTACTCATCACTCATTAGACCCATTATAAAGTGCAACGCCCCTTTTGGTATGTACCTCACAAGACATCTACAAAAACTGGAAAGGCCGCAGAAATACCTCACAAAGAAGATTACCGGCCTCAAACAGATGCCCTACGCAGACCGTCTCAAAAAACTCCGTCACATATCGCCTACTCAGAGGTGATCTCTGCCTAACATACAAAGCTATGTCAAATCCAGAGCTGTTGGACATGCTCCACTTAAAGAAATCCCAATCCCTCTGAGCTACGCGCTCTAGGGATCTAAACCTTGTCACCACAATAAACAGAACATGCAGGAGGGATAGATTCCTGTCCCAGAGACTTCTCATACTCTGGAATAAGCTACTTATTTATATCAAACAGAGCTCCTCATTAGCATTCTTCAAGAAAAATCTTGATGATTGGATGGGAAATAGGAAATTCACCCCAGGGAACACTTCTGTGGCTCTGCTCGACAGTGGCACAGGAAAATAATTTTCTTGGGTGGCAAAAGCCAAGGTACCTTTTTGGCTGGAATTGTATAGGCCCTTGGGCTGATAGCCTAATACCTACCTATGAACCTATGAACCTATACCAAGGGACTCACATGCAGGCACCTTCCTGTGTGCCTCCTTAACAGGCCTGCACCTGTTTTACTATTAAACAAACCTCAGTGTCACCATCAGTGTAGCACTGTGTAATACTCAGAGGATATCATGTGTCAGGCATCTTCTTGCATGTCTCTTTAATAGGCCTGGTCCTGTTTCACTAGTAGCCAATCCTCAGTTTCTTCATCGTTGTGGCTCTGTGTGATACTTGAGTATTCTAGGGGAAGAATGTGTCAGGGACCTTCCCATCTGACTTTAAACAGGGCTGTACTTGTGTCAGTGGTAGCTGTAGTGTCTCTACCAGTGTGTCTCTGTGTGATCCTCTGAGAATACTAGGGGACCCATGTGTCAGCAGATGTTCCTATGTGCTTCTTAAACAGTCCTGCACTTCTGTTAGTTGCAGCTGATCCTCAGTGTCTCTATCAGTATGGCTCTGTGTGATCCTCTGAGGATATTAGTGGACCCATGTATCAGGGAACCTTCCTATATGGCTCATAAATAGGCCAGAGCTTGTTTTAGTGGTAGCTGATCCTCAGGGTCTTCATTAATGTGGTTCTGAGCATAACTTTGCACAGTGTGTGCTTTGTGGTTCTGAGCATAGCTTTCCACACTCTGTGTCTTGTGGTTCTGAGCATAGCTTTCCACACTCTGTGTTTGTGGTTCTTTTTTTTTTCAAAACAGGTTTATTGTTTTAACATATAAGAGAAATATCATAACAATTTTATACAAGTAATTAAAAATAGGTATTATTATAATATTCAACAAAACAACTAAAGTATTTACAAAGACATCCACTACAATCAGATCAATTAATTAAACTAAAATACCATGCTATTGAAATTAAAATATTTTTAACAAATTTTGTAAATTATCCCATACAATAAAATAAGATGTTTTTCTATTTGTTCTAGTCCTAATTGTGTTTATTTCCATATGGCACACTATATTCATAACATTTTTAAATTCATTGAACGAAGGAGGTGTATCTGAAATCCAATTTCTAGTTATTATTTTCCTAGCCACTGCTAGAATAGACCATAACAAGGGAAGCTTAACCTTTTTAACACTTTGAGGTACAGGTGTGTTGAATAATATAAGAGATTTAGAAATAATGAAATTATCTGTAAAAAGAGCCTGCAAAAATTCATTAATTGACTTTCAGTATTCTTTCAATTTTATACAGTCATAAAACATATGAGCTCAGTCAGCATTAATTTCTACATTACATCTCTTACATAGATTATCTTTATTATTTATTTTATTCATCATCAAAGTGTCTTGTGGTTCTGAGCATAGCTTTGCACACTGTGTGCTTCATGGGTATTACTGAGGGATGTCACAGAGGTCTTATCATTCTTCTGTGGATTGCCTTTGATGATAAAGCATGCCTTTCAGAGACAACCTTTGGCATCATAGCCATCACTGTTACAATACACATTGTGGCATAGCCTCGGCTTCACTTCCAAGTCCACATCCCTTGCACTGAAGCCCAAGTCAGAATATGCATACAAACTCTATCTTATTGATCATTATACAGAGGTAAAACAGTCAAAAAGCTTAGTGACTCAGTAACCAGTAGAAATTTCAGTTACAAAGTCCAATAGAATGTGAAGAGATTAAGTATAATTACCAGAACTTGTTTTATCTTCATAGGATTAAGGTTACTTACTGTTGTCAGGTATAAATTCTTATGATTAAGATTACTCATCCTTGTCAGTTCTAACCACATAGGATTATAGCAACTCATTCATGTCAGGCTTAAATTTGTAAGATTAAGGTTATCCAGTGTGTCAGGTTTAACTACATAAGACAAAGGTTACTTATCACGGTATCATGTCTAACTTCATAGTATATAGGTTGTCACTTTAATTATTGATTTAAAGTTGTTTGTTAGAAAGTTGAATTTGAAAATTATGTATCATAATGGTGGCATTGAGTGTTGTTTGGATGTATTACATAGAACTAGTTTCTTCAACCTCACCACCCCATGCCATTGATAATTCAATGAAAAACTATGTGAATTTGATTTTAGGTAGTTGTTAAGCTCTAAGGTTGGCAAAGCTTGTTTCAATTTACCATCTGTTGAGTTTGCACTTTTGAAGGAGCTTATTAAAAATAAAAAGGTTAGAGTCAAGAAACCTGATAAGGGAGGAGGGGCGGTTACCATGGATACTTGGACTATTGTAAGAGGGAGGGAACATTTATATGATACTGAACTTTATGAAGAGCCTTCTTTAAACCATGTACATGTTTCTTATGCCAAAATTGATTGGCTTATTAAGGATTTATTTGATCAAAGGTAGATTGTTTATGCGATCTGGATGTTTTTGGATACTAAATTTCTAACTGTGCCTTCTATTTTTGGCCTTCCCAAAATCTATAAGAATCTCCATGGACCCCCCCCCCCCCCTTGAGACCTACTGTCAATGCTGGGAGATATAAGACCCATTCTTTGGCCAGGTTTATTGATGTTAAAGTTAAAAACTGTCTTGACAAATTCAAACATCTATGCATTGATTCCTGGAACTTCCTCCATAAACTCAGGGTTGTTAACTACTCAGATGACATGATGTTTGTAAAGTTTGATGTGGTCATTGTTTTAATCTTTTATCCCCCACAACCTGGATTTTGAGCGGTTCCGTGACTTTTTGATAGAATCGACCGATTTTAGTAATGATGACATCACTAACGTAGATGTTCTAATGGAACTTGTGCTTAATTATCATTTTCTTTTTGGAGGGGTAATATTTTCTGCAGAAAAAAAGTGTAGTGATGAGGCAGATTGTGCCCCCAAGTTTGTGAACGTTATTATACTACAATGGGAGAAAAGGTATTTACTTGGCATTTTCCATCTACCACCATGGGATTTGTATGTTTATGGTTTGGAAAAAAATGGTGGGGGACATTGTTAATTGTGTCCAATACTTGAGTACTGTAACTTCTTTTTTAAAATGTACTTGTTCCTACAATGATGCATCTATTAATTATTTGGATGTTGAGATCACAAAAGACATTAACAACAGGAGATTGGTTAGTAGTATTTATAGAAAGATCACCTAGTCTGATAGTTTGTTGCATTATTCCAGTGCCCACCCCTAACATCACAAAAGGGGTATTGTCAAGGGGCAATCTGTGAGATTAGCACGAATGGTACCTGTGGATGATGCTTTTAAAGTTGAGGCACAGAAGTTAATGGACATGTTTTTATCCCAAGGATATCCACCTAGTCTTGTTCAGGATGTATTCAAGGAGGTTATAGATAAAATAAATGAAGGGTTATATGTTCCTTTATTACTGTCTGAAGGTAGTTTGCAGGTAAATTATGACCACAATCAAAAAAAGTCAACTAAAGATTACACATGAACCTTTCCTTGCATAGTATTTGAAAGTTACACTCATACATTGTACAATGTCTTTTATATTTTTTGTTATGTAAGGATTTTATAAACTGTTTTTTTTAATATATTTAGTTGTTGTTTGGTTTACATAATTTGGTATTGTGTTTTTTGTTTTTAAATTTCATGAATTATATGTTTTCATGATTATGTATTTTTTAGTGGCTTTCTAAGTGTGTAATTGTTTTTTAATGAGAATTATGGTGATTGCTGGTCTTGTAGCATGTGATTTATTTTGGAGGACTTTTTAAATGTGTTTAGTCAACAACATTTTCCATTCTAAAGAAGTCTATGATATATGCTGGATGAAAGTTCTCAGTTTAAACTTATTTATATACTGTATATTTTTTTGATTGCATTTTGTTTTCCATTTGGATCTGGTATATATATGTTATTGTTGTTTCTTTCTGGTTCTTGGTTTGATATTATATATGTTATTTCAAAGGATTATGGTTCTTTACCAGTGTCAGATTTAACTTAATTGGATTAAAGTTACTTCATAGGATTAAGATTACTCATTGGCGTGAAGTTTAACTTCATAGGACACAGGTCACTCACCTCCGTCAGGCTTAATTTCCTAGGATTAAGGTTACTTAATTTTGCTAGATTCAACTTCAAATTACATTAGCAATGTAACTGACATATGTGCTGATTTAATATGCCCTCCAAAATAAAACATACACGTTATTATCTTTCAGTAGAGAACTATTGTGTTTCCTCATTTCAAAACATCACAGCAGGTAGATGGCATCCATGCTTATATTACAGTACTGTTGAACTCATAACAAAAATGCAGCATGGACATGTATGTGGGTAACTAAATGCCAGAAGACAGACCACCGTGTAGCTATGTAACACTGTATTTTATATATATATATATATATATATATATATATATATATATATATATATATATATATATATATATATATATATATATATATATATATATATATATATATATATATATTTATATGTCCGAGGGGACAGCCACCTGGCTGTGTAAACTTAGGCTCAAGATGATTGCCACTGTTGAAGTGACACCCTGACCTCATGTACAAAATGAGAAAAAAGGGTTGTGGATGGATGAGTATATATATTTATATGTTTATATATTTATATGTTTATATGTTTATATATGTATATATTTATATGTTTATATGTTTATATATGTATATATTTATATGTTTATATGTTTATATGTTTATATATGTATATATTTATATGTTTATATATTTATATGTTTATATGTTTATATATGTATATATTTATATGTTTATATATTTATATGTTTATATGTTTATATGTTTATATATGTATATATTTATATGTTTATATGTTTATATATTTATATGTTTATATATGTATATATTTATATGTTTATATGTTTATATATGTATATATTTATATGTTTATATGTTTATATATTTATATGTTTATATATGTATATATTTATATATTTATATGTTTATATATGTATATGTTTATATGTTTATATATGTATATATTTATATGTTTATATGTTTATATGTTTATATGTTTATATATGTATATATTTATATGTTTATATGTTTATATATTTATATGTTTATATGTTTATATATGTATATATTTATATGTTTATATATTTATATGTTTATATATGTATATATTTATATGTTTATATATTTATATGTTTATATATGTATATATTTATATGTTTATATATTTATATGTTTATATATGTATATATTATATGTTTATATATTTATATGTTTATATATGTATAAAACATGCAATAAGGGTAGAACATTCTGCATGGAAATGATACTGCAGAAGTCAGAAGCATACCTCTCAACTTTATAGAGCAACAAATCTGGACAAAGCCATAAGTAAAAGTGGGACAAAGGCCCACAATACCTCTTACTAACTTAGAAAGATGATAGAATAACAGGTTTTGCATTAGCATGAATTTTCTGAAGGGTATGAAGTCTGAAACTCAAATGTCTGTCATTATTTTCTAACTTCAGTCTTTAATGATTTGTCAGTAATTTGCGAGAAAGCCACAATTTTATGAAAAATGGACTGAAAACATGAGGCAAAAGTCTCGACATTCTGCAAAGATCTGTAGGGTTGAGAGGTATGAGGTGGTGTCTTGTAGTCGCTCGGCTTTTGGTGATGTCTGTTCCATGCACAAAACCAAGTGCCTTGTTGCACTTATAATATGGGCATTTGTACTTTTTGAAGTTTGAATTTTTCATTCAGTAGTTTGTGTATAATAATTATTTGTTTTGTAGTGTATTCCCAATGTTAATTAGTTTCTTTTCCCATTTTAAGTCTCTAATTGCCCAACCTGAGTTACCTGAGATAGCTCTGTTGAGCAAAAGCTGGACGTAAAACAAATCAACCTGCCAAACATGAATTGAGAATTGCTATACTTAATATAGGTTCACTGACAGGATGGAGCTTGGAAATGGATGGCATGATGATACAGAGGAGGCTGGGCATTTTATGTATCCAAGAGACAAGATGGAAAGGCAGTGCAGCAAAGCCACTTGGCTTGGGATTCAGAGTCTACTACTCAGGAGAAGAACAGGCTAAAAATGGTGTGGGAATTGTGGTGACAGAGAATCTTCAGAAGGCAGTGAGGGATGTCATCACAATTAGTGACAGACTCAAGGTAATCAGACTCCAGTGTAATGACTGGGCAGTATTCATAATCTCAGCCTCTGCCCCACAGCAGGATTGTGATAGTAAGGAAAAGCATCAGTTGCAGGACCTACTAGATAAAGCAGGACAACATGAATTGGTGTTGATAATGGGTGACCTGAATGCACATATCGGGACAAACAGAACAGGATATGAGGACTGCCTGTGTCCACATGGGTGGGGTAACTGGAATAAACAGTGAGATTCTATACTTCTGTCTGGCAAATGGCTTGATAGTAGCCAACACATGGTTCAGAAAGAGAGACAGTCACAAGATCACTTGCAATACTGGCCAACATGCAACTCAGGTAGACTTCCTCCTAGTAAGGAAAAGGCAATGGGGTAAAATCCATGATTGCAAAGTCATCCCCAATGAAACAGTCAGCCCACAGCATAAACCACTGCTTGCCACAATCAGTTGCAAGCAGTAGTCAGAGAAGGCTCTAGGGTCAACAGAGACCAGGCTGAAGACCTAGAAGTTGAATGGAGAGAAAGTACAACAGTTCAAGGCATTACTAAGGGCTCTAGCACCCCTAGAAGAAGAGGAAATAGGTGGAGTTGAAGAAGAATGGCAGTGCCACAAGACAGTATGTATGAGGACTAGAGAACAGATATGTGGCTGAGTCAGGTATGGATATAAGGTTCATAAAGAAAGATGGTGGTAAAATGCAGTAAAAGTCCAGGAAGTAATCAAAACAAAGGGCTGCAGAAAAAAGTGGGAGATAGAAAAGACCAACCAGGCTAGGAGGGAATACTGACTGGCTATCAAAGAAACTAAGAAAGGAGTTGCAGTAGCAAAGAATAGGGCATCGGAGGCGCTCTACCAACTTCTGTAAAGTGACTCAGTAGGTGAAACAAAGAAACTATATCATGTCACAAGACAAAGACAGAAAGATAAAGAAGATAGTCAGACACCCTTCGTAATGGATCTCAGCAACAACCTGCTCACCAGTCCACAGGACATCAAAGGCAGATGGAAGGAGTATTTTCAGCAGTTTCTAAATGAACTAATAACACACAATTGAGCCAAACAGTGTAAAGTCCACTAATAATCCTGAAAACAAACACTGCCATGGCTGGTGAAATCCCTTAATGGAGGGAAGAAAGCGCTCAATTGTTTGTAATTGTGAATAAAAACTTTGAAAAAGTGATTTCCAGCCGTGGCAGTGTTTGTTTTCAGGATTACTAGTTTCTAAATGAAGAAACCCCAAACAAGCTGTACTGCCCCAGAAACAGTCTATGATGAGAGAAGAAGAGAAGCCCCCCCTAGAAGAAGTAAGAAAGAAAATGAAGTCAGGGAAAGCAGCAGGTCAGATGAGGTCACAGCCGATATAATGAAGATGCTGGGTGAGATAGGAGAGAAATGGCTCCTGAGGGTACTCATAGCAGTGTGGAGAGAAAGGCATACCCTAGATAAATGGAAAATAAGCATACTCATTCCAGTGTACAAGAATATAGGGGGCATCCACAACTGTGGGCACTACAAAGGCATCAAACTCCTATCTAAATGCATGAAATGAAATGTCTTGAGATGGTGACTGATAAATGGATATGTAGAGTAGCAGAATGTAAGAGGACAGATGAGCAGTTCAAATTCAGATCAGGATGCAGCAGAACTGATGCATTGTTTGCAATGAGACAGATAGTTGAGTAGAACCTAGAGATGAGGAAAGAGTCCAACTGGGCATTCTAAGACATGGAGAAAGCATATGACAAGGTCCCAAGAAAGCTAATCAGGCAGTACTGTAGTGCGAAGTCCCAGAAACATTGGTAGAATTAGTGCAGGCTATGTGCAAGGATCCAATGACTCAAATATGACCAGTGTTTGGCCTCACAGAGGGGTTCCCAGTGGGAGTGGGTGTACACCAGGGCTCAGCTCTGAGCCCACTGCTGTTCATACTGGTGATGGACTGCATTACCAAAGAGGTTGGAGAGGACAGGTCAACAAAATTGCTGTATGCAGGTGAAGTGGCAGTACAGGCAGACTCTGAGGAAGGACTTCAGAAAAGGATAGGGGAATGGAATACAAAACCAAAGTCTCATGAGATGAAACTAAACACAGATACGACAGTGGTAATGTCAGCAAATAAGGGCAATCAGAAGAACCTTGAACTGAGATAGAAGGGAAGATAGTAGAACAGGTAAACAACTTCAGGTATCTAGGAGGGGTGGCTGAGGGGAAGGGAAGTATGAATGAAGAGGTCAAAGCTAGAATCAGCGAGGCTGCAGGACTGCAGCCAACTGGCATAGAGCCTGAGGTGGTCTATTACAGAAGACTGCCAAGAAACTGATAAGTAAGGTGTACTAGCCAGTGTGTAACCAGTACTACTGCATGGGACACAGACCTGGGCAGCAAAGGCAGAACAGTTGAAGAAGCTAGAGGTGATGGAGATGAAGTGTCTGAGATGGGTGCTAGGATGCACACTGTAGGACACATGAAAGAACAAGGACATAAGAACAAAAGCCAAAGTAGCTCAATTGCAGAAAACGTCAAAGAGGACAGATTACAGTGGTTTAGGCACATGTGCAGAAAAGCAGAAAATGATGATTTGGGACAGACAGGAAGAAAATTCCAATAAAGAGAGTATACCATGGCTGGAGTGCTGTAAAACACTTTAATTCACTGTAAAACAATAAAAGCAATAAAATATGGTAAGCATGGTAAGAAGTGTATAAACCAGCCCACCCCACTGGCAAAAATCTTCTGTCACATGGCCTAGCTCGACTCTGGAACTCTCTACCTCCATCTATCCATATCACCTCTAACCATTTTATTTTCAAAAAATCTCTTCACTCACATCTTCTATCTCAGTGGGAATGCTCTTGCTCCCACCCCTCGTAACTGATTCTGGGTATTTCCTTTTCCTTTCCTTTCTCCTGCTTATACCCTTGATTTCACTCTAACATTTCTCCTAACTCTTATATTATTATTACTATAGTATCTGCAAGAATATACTACACTATACCTCATAAGTGTAGGACTCTTAATATGTAATGACTTCATATTTTTAAGTGTAAAATCCTGTTTAATCTGCCTCTCATATAAGTTTTAACTCTTGTTGTATTAATTGTAATTGTTTGTTTATTATCTGTATTGTCTACTCAAATTTTTTACATTGTCTAAACATGTCTAAGAACCTATTGTAACCTAAAATGTCTGGAGCTTTTCTCCCCAGGACTCCATTGAAAACGGGTTCATCTTGGCCCAATGGACTATCCTGGTAAACCAACTGCAAATAAATAAATAAATAAATTTTCACAGCCTATTATACAACTGTTTCTTCAGACCTAAAACCACACACAGCCTGAACTGATGTATACTAATAAAAGCCCAATCAGCAGACAGCATTAATTAAGGCATCTCATTCACTCAGACAGGTTGCAGCAAACAGAGAAACTTTTAATGTGTAAGGTGTAGTGCTTTCAAAACTGATTTCAAAAATACTCTGTCATTAAGCCCGAGGGACTTATCACTATTCAAACGTATAATCCATTTGTGTTCTTTCACCTCAGTTAAGTTCTTAAAGAGTCCCCTTCTTGAATTTGTGACAAGGACTTCTAATACTACAGCTTTAAATTTTTAGTATTGCAATTTATAATTTGTAATTTGATTCCTAGGTTAGAATAGCTGTTTTTTGTTTGCTATGACAACTGTTGCTTGCTTCATGTTCATAGGTGCTTACTAGGCTATGGATTAATGAGAATCTTTAGAATCGTATCCTACATTCCCATCAGATTTTTAACCCTTCTACTTTAAGTACAAATAACTTAGAGCCAGTAGAAAATGTACTTGTTACTCCCATCCATAAGGGACAAGGGTGCTAAACCAGGGGTGAGTTTGCAGTTTCCAATCCAATCATCTAGATTACGTCTGAATAGAGCAGAGGATTACTTAGCTTTATGTGGAGTTGAAGGGGATTGCAAAGAAGTGGTATTCTCTGTGATGCATATCTGTCCCTTCAACACGGTCTATTTATTTAACATCTCTTGATAGGTTCATAGGTTCATACTAGGCTATCTGCCCTGGGGCAATTATAAGCCTAGCCCGATTCTGTATGGCTTACGCCACCCCTTGATTTGAGTATACTGTGCCCTTTTTAATGTTTAGTTTACTGTGCCTCTGTCTAATAGTGACACGGGAGTAATCCCTGGGACAAACCTACGATCCCCCATCCACTTATCGAGATTCTTCTTGAAGAGATTCAGTGAGGTGCTCTGCCTCACATGAACTGGAATTCTATTCCAGAGCGAAGGGAGCCTCTGGGTTATGAACCTGTCCCTCCAGCAAGTTCTATTTATTTCTGTGCTGAGGTTCAAGTCCCTCAGCGTGTGGCTCTAAGGGATTTAGATTTACTGAGGTGGAGCATGTCCATTAATTCTGGATTTGACATAGCTTTGTATGTCAGGCATAGATCGCCTCGAAGTAGGCGGTATGCAACTGAGTAGAGCTGGAGTTTTTTTAACCGAGCAGCATATGGCATCTGTTTGAGACCCTTGATCCTCTTGGTGAGATACTTTTGGGGTCTTTCTAATCGCTGCAGGTGTCGGGTAAGGTACATCCCAAAAGGGGCATTGTATTCTATGATGGGCCTGATGAGGGATGAATAAAGGGGCACGATTACCTCTCAGTTGCACCTGTCCAAACATGTTAACACATGTTGAGTGGGTATTTTTCTCACCATTGGACTAGTGGATGTGCAGTAGATCTGAGAGGATCGGGTCTGTTGAGGTTTGTCACCATTGGACTTGTGGATGTGCAGTAGATCTGAGAGGATCGGGTCTGTTGAGATTTATCACCATTGGACTTGTGGATGTGCAGTAGGATCGGGTCTGTTGAGGTTCTGCATGTGAGCCAGAGACTGTCACTCAGTAGCTGATATGATGCTGAGAAGAGGGGAAAGACTTTGAAATAGTCATTGATGTATTTATGATTTAGGACTTTGATTTTCTTGGCAAGAAAACATCCTGCTCAGTCAAGATGTGTTAACATGTTTGGACAGGTGTATTTATTTTTTATTTGATATTTGTTAACCGGGTTAGTCTGGCTGGCCAGGGTGCCCTTTTTAAAATTTAGCTATACAGTGAACAAATAAAGCAAGACTTACAGCAAATGAAAGTTTTGTCATTATACATAGTTAAAATCGAATAGGAAAGATAAGTACATTGGATAATATTTGTAGCATGCAAATAGAGATACCAGGAATAAATCATACATCAGAAATTTATATTGTACAATATAGTAACAGCAAAAGAACAAAATACAAACCTGTAAAGGTAAAGCATTAGTAGAAGTGAAGGGGCAAGGAGGCACACTTAAGAATTCAGTCATTGTTTAGCTGAAGGATGGACTGGGGAACAGGAGGTATAGAAGAGATAGAACAGAAGAGAAATTACTTGGGGCAGTAAATAGGTTAAAGTAATAGGATAAGGAGATGGTAAAGACACACTAAAGGAAAGGCAGATTGGTTAAGGGGATGAAAGAGGAAGAGGATGGAGGTAGAGACATTCATGGGGGGGTCATTACAGGAACAGATCCAGGAGTTTAGCAGAAACTCCTTTAATGCTGTTGTGAAACTAGTTGCATTACTAAGAGAGTGTATATGGAGAAGGGGTTTGTTCCATGCAGGGGAGACTGAGTAACTATATAGTATTTTGCCAATGGATTTGTTGGGGTTTAAGGTATGTAGCAACAGTTGGTCAGAGCTACATAGATAACAATTAGGAATATAGGGGGAGATAAAGTTTGCCAGAGATGGGAAGGCTAGGGGCTGGTGTATGAGCGAGTGGGCCAGGTGGAGCTGTGGGAGGAGGAGTTGATGTTGAAATTCCAGCCCAGTGTAGTTTTTTTAAAGAAAGTCAGTGGTGAGACCTACAGAGGAGATTACTGGTGAATCTGGCTATTTTATTATAAGTTACTTCAAGTTTGTTGGAAAGATCCTTTTAATGTGGGCAAAGATAGGGAAGGAGTATAGTAAGGTGGAGAGAAGGTAAGCTTGAGCTAAGGACAATTTAGAGTCAGGAGTTAAGAATTTTTTGTTCCTATACAAAACACCAAGTTTTTGGTGTGTCTTTTTAATACAGTTGTTGATGTGGATTTCAAATTTGAGTTCATCATCTATGTATAACCCAAGGAATTTAGTGTGGGATTCGACTTTGACAGAACTGTTGTTGAGAGGGGAGACAGAGAATGTGGGTATGAGGTGCTGGAGAGGTTTAGGAAGGAAAAGTAGGAGTTTAGTTTTGTTTGGGTTAAGGAGCAGTTGATTGGAAGAGAGCCATTTTTCAACTGAGTACAGAGATTCTTGAGTGATGGTTAGTAGATGAGATAGATGATCAGATGTAAAGATTATAGCTGAGTTGTCAGCATATTATACGAGAGTAGAGTGAGGGCAGGACTGAAAAAGGTTATTAGTAAAGTTATTGAATAGGAGAGGCGCAGGATTGAGCCCTGGGGAGCCCCGGTGCGAAGAGAGAGGAAAGGGGAGGTATCCAAGAGCCATTTCACAGATTGTAGATGGTCAGATAAGTAACTAGAGAATCAGTTGACAGTAGAGTTGCTGAGGTTAAAGTCAGCTAGTTTGGAGAGAAGAAGATTGTGGGATATAGTGTCAAAGGTTTTAGAGAGGTCAAGGAATAGGCAAGAGGCTAGCTTGTTATTGTCAAGGGAGTTGGCAATAGACTAAGTAAAGGATAAAAGTGCAGTGATAGTGGTATGATGAGGTGTGAAACAGTGTTGAGTGGGGATGAAGAGGTTCTCTTGAGTGAGATATGTAACTAACTTTATGTGTATACACTTTTCAAGAATTTTAGAAAGCAGGGATAGAATAGCAATAGGTCTGAAATTAGAAGGGTCAGTGGAGTTACCGCCTTTGGGCAGTGGCAGAACATAGATTTTTTTCCAGATGGTGTGGATAACGGATTCCTGTATGGACCAATTGATAAGTATGGAGACTGGATAGGCAATGGAGGATGCTGCTAACTTGAGATAGAGGGGAGGTAAGTTGTCGGCTGATGGGGAGCAGGGTTTAAGTTTAAAAAGTAGAAATCAAATAAAGGAAGTGGGGATTGGTTTGATGGAGAAAGGAGTACTAAGGGGGTGGGGCTGTGATGTCAGGGATTGGGTTACAATTAGGTTTGGGTAAATTCTGTATGGAGTTAATGAAAAAGGTGTTTAACAGAGTGGCAGACACAAGAGAGGTGGAATTAGGGGAGAGGTTAGGGGGAGATGGGTTACCTGGGTGCAATAGCCTATTAATAGTAGACCAGAATTTTTGGGGGTTGGAGTGAGTGTTCTTTTGGTGATTAAGATAGAATGATTTTTTTTTTGTCTAAGTTGATTTGTTTTTTAGTTACATTTCAACGTTCTCTATAGAGCTGGAAGTTGGTAGTAGTTCTATGCTTATGCCGGGTTTTCCAAGCACTGTCTCTTTTCTGCATGAGGGAGAGAGCGTCTTTGGTCAAAAAGGCACCATAGTTAGTTTTAATCCTTATTTTCCCGATGGGGGCCTTAGAATTGAGAATGCTGAGAAATGGAGACTTAAAATTCAGGACAGCTTCTTCAAGGGGGAGGTCAAGAAGAAAAGACCAGTTGATAGAAGCTAGAGTTTGATTAAATAAGTTTGGGTCAAACTTAGATAGGTTTTGACAGTCTCTATAAGTCTGTGATCTAGGTGAGTGGGAGGAATGATGGCTGGATAGTGACAGGTAGGTGATCTCTAAGTGAATCTGGTAGAGTGGAGGGGTTGTGGTAGTGCTTGGGGTGGGAGGTAAGAATCTAGTCCAGAGGAGAGCTGGAAATGTATTGTTGGTTAATTCGAGTGGGGGAGGTAATGAGTTGAGAGAAGTAATAAAGATTAATACTGGAGGTAGGAGAGGTAGTGGAGAGACTGTTCCAGTCGATGCTAACATCACCTAGTATGATGGTTTCATAAGCGATGTTCTGAGAGATCCAAGCAAGGAAACATTTGAGCGTGGGGATGTTGTTAATGGGAGGTATATATATGGAAGCAATGGCAACTTTTTTATGATTGCTTAAATTACAGTTAACAATAAGTATTTTAGCTGGGTGAAAGCTAGGAGGGTGAATGGAAGGGGATATAGAGAGAAAGATGGTCAGTGTAGAGTATATCTACCCCATCACCTTTTTTTGAGGGTCTATCAAGGCAGAAGATATTGTAATGGGGGGTCGGATTTTGCTGTTAGATTTGTGCAGTCTTAGCCAGGTTTTGGATAGGGAGAGAATATCTGGAGTGTGGAGAGATATCCATGAATGGAGTTCAGTGACTTTGTTAACTATACTACGAATACTGACAGCGTAAATCTTAGTTTTGGTAGAAGGGGTAGTAAATAGGTGGGGTTGATTTGAGAAGAGGACGAGGCAGCAGGTTTGGAAAGATTAGTGTTGTGGGAGTCAGGGCCTGGATTTGGATGGATAGCACCTGAGCAGAGTAAGTTAAATAAGAAGGTGGTAGAACATGAGAGACATGAGATGAGACAGGGAGGCTTAGTTTGAGGTTTTGTGGGGAAAGAATGTGAGGGAGAGCAGTTAACTTTGTAGAGATGTGCAAAGAGATGAGGGAAGAGTGAGGGTGATAGGGAAAGAGTAGGGACTTGGGAGGTAATAGTCTCGCAGTGGAAGGGCTGGACTGTGGAAGAGGTCAGGTAGTGACTGGTGATAGGAGGTGGAGACTGATAGGAGGGTTAGCGGAGTTAAAAAAAGTGTAAGCGTAGCATGTTGACAGTAAAGAGTGATAGGGAGAGAGAAAAGAAAGTAGGTAGGTATGTGAAGTAGGAGAGGTAAGGAAAGTGAAATCTAGATAAAACTGTGACAGAGTAGTTGGAGTAGAAATTAGGGGAGTGGAGTGAGAGGTAATGAAGACTAGTTGATGCTAAAGAAAAACTAGTATGTGGGAAAGATAAGGTAGTAGAATAGTAGGGTACTAACTAGTTTAATGTGCAACCGATTGTGATAGGTGGAATGAGCAGGAAGGGGGTATACTGAAGGGGGTATATATACTGAAGGGGCTATTGTACACAATGATTGGATTAATAAATGCTCAGTATAGTGGAATGATGACATCCCTGGACCTTAACACCATACCCTTAGTAATAAGTTGCAGAATGAAAAATGACTTTCTTACAATAGTGTACACATAGTGATCAAAGGACACTTTGTTGCCAACATTGATTCCCAGGACCCCAACAATTTGACCAATGTTCAGGGATGTGTTATTGATTTGGTAGTTATGGGGTGCTGAAGGAGACTAGTGCATACCTGTTTACATTTAGTTTTAGTCCATGCTTTTGACACCCGTAATTTGTTTGGGAAAGGCCAAACTGGAGGATTCTGGTGTCCTCTGGAAAGTTTATGAAGGCACAAAATGTACAGCCATCTGAAAATGTAGTTAGCCATAAACCCGTAACATTAAATTTGATGTCTGATAAGTAAATGCCAAAAAGGAATAGCACAAATAGTGAACCCTAGACAATACCACTAGTGACAGGTATTTTGAAGGAGGTTGACCCACCTACCCTAAGTTCCTGTGTTCTCTTTGTGAGACAATTTGCTATCCAGTGAGTTACACAGGGATTTTCATTTAGCTGGAAAAGTTTATTTATGATACTGTTTATGGGATGCTGTTTATTACTTTTGTGCCTAGATATGTGGTGTGTACTGATTTGCCCTTATCCATTCCTTCAGCAACCTTCTTGAGTAAGTCAACTAGGTTAAGTAGGTCGAATATACTCTTGCTGAATCTGAAGTGGCATGGGTGTGGATTTTTTCGGTTACTTCTGAACTTAATTATTAATCCCATTATGATAACATCCCTAGCCTTACAGATGAGGCTGATCGAGCTTATGGGTCTAGTTATCTGGTTGCATTGATGCTCTATCTTTTCTGCAAGGGGATGACTGTTGCTTCTTCTATTCATCCAGCAAACACCCCGTTTGGATGCCGATACTGAATACTTTCTGGAGGGGGTTTGAGAAGTCATGTTTCTGGCTGACCAGCAGCACACAATACCTAGCGCCATGGAAGTAGTTTACTTGGCCTTAGGCAGCATCCTCAGGCCTGATCTGGGAATATAGGGGGAGAGGGGGTGATGTCTGAAATGCACTTGCCAGCTAGTGAACTGGCTACTTCTTCTAGGTCCAAGTATATAATATCCTTTACTATTAGCTCTGTGCAGTGATGGACATTACTTCTGAGATTTCTAACTTACTTAAAGAAGGCTTTGTGATTATCATTTTTCTGGGTGACTATTTTTGCCTCATATATGGCTTTGCTTGATTTGGTCAGAGTCCAGAGTTCCTTGTTAAGTTTAGCAAAAGTGTTATTGATATCTTTATAGTAAAATGTATTTTGTGTGTAATGTGTTTTTCTTTTATTATATAGTCTGTTTATATTAGAGCTTGAACATAGGGGTTTACATTAAAATATGGCACTGTATTTACTTTTTGGGGGGACAAATGCATCTATGCAACGATTTACATGTGCATAGAATTTGCTGGCAAAGGATTCTGCATAAGCAATGGGGTAATCACAATGGAAAAGACTTTTGAATTTAATCAGGTTATAACCCTGTTTAAGCCTTGATTTAATCTCATACCAAGGTATTGAAAGATGCTTCCAATACCAGTCTTATTGTGAATTTGACTGATGTATGGTTTGATCTGACCAGGATGGAGGTTCCACTTCGGGAGTAATGCTACCTCATACAAGGAAGGACAAAATCCAGGATTGCCCTTGATTGGGGTGCGAACTAACTAGTACAGAAAGTTGGTACTGATGATGTCCATGCATTTCTAGGCATATACATTTGATGACATATACTTCTCCCAGTCTATGGAGGAGTAGATGAAGTCTCCAAGAAGTATGGTATTTCGCTTAGTGCATGGACACCCCCTTACCGGTTAGGTGGGATGTATGGACTCAGGAGGACCATGGATGGGGGTCCTGTAGTTCCTATGATATGAGAAAGGGTTTCTTAATAGTAAGTTCGTCATGGAAGAGTTCCATGTAATTATCATGTCTAATGAGTCTGGAGATGAAATGTTACATGAAGAAACATCTACCTTTATTGCTCTCATATAATGTGGTGGACTAGAACATATGGTAGGCATTGTGATCTTGCACTGATGAGGTGCTCTCATTGGTCTTGAACCCAGGTCTCAGAAATGTTGAGTATATTAATGTTTTCTAGAGTGAGTAGTGTTGGTAGGGAGTGAAGTTATTTTTTGTTAAGGCTCCTAGTGATGAGCAACACTACCTTTATGTTATCCAAATTCTGTTTTGTTATGTTGGAAATATTACAAGACTGACATTGCCCAAAATGGCATCATGGTGCAGAAAAGGATTTAGCCAATATACAAAATGATCAGGGATAGGTGCAATCCATCAGGACTGTCTACTATCTCTTTCCGGGATGATATATATTGTACTCCCTTTGAATGACACCAGAAACTAAGCAAGTTGTTGAAGTCAATAATCTTTTGTTTGTATTGCTGCATCATTTTTGGTGATGGTGGAATGCTTCTCTCTCTTCCTGTAGTTCAGAGAGATACATCTCATGTCATTTTATATACCCCTGTGCACTATAACTGTGTCATGTGTACTTGTGGTGCATGGAATTGAGTGCATTCATGATGATTGTGACCCTCTGCTTGCACAGCCTGATGAGTGGTGCACTGGAGTGTCTGTCTTTGGAGTCACCTGTGATTAGGACTTAAGAATTTGTGGAGGTTTGCATTATGGGCTTTGAATTGAAACAGTTTAATTCTTAGATGTTTGTTTCATGGTGAGTGTTGAACATGTTCTGTGTTTGTGTGGTTGCTGAGGGTACTTGTTTCTTAGGTTACATTAGAAGTCTTTGTGGTTTAGGTTATTTTTAAGAGCCACAGCATCTATAGCTGTTTGGTCTGATCTGTGTGTGATTTGTTTAGTGGGGCGTTATGTGGTACTGGAAACCTGTTTGTTATTTGCAGTGTCTTCATATTATACATTTACCTCCAGTAGCATTAAATAATTGAATATCACACACCATGTCTGTTTAAGTAATAGGTGGTTGCTAGAAAATATGAAACAATTACATTGTCTCAGGGTACCCGTTGCAACCAAGCTGGCTACAGAGAGTTGGAAAGTGCAAATCCATGGCTCCAGGTGCTTGGTAAATAGGACTGAAGGGGGTTGATTATTGGAGGTGTTGCCTGTCTGGTGGTGGAAATAATGATGGATTCATCACAGCTGTATGCAGCTAGGAATTTATTTATTTATTATTTTACATTTGTTTACTGAGAAAGTCTGACTGGATATATGTCCATTTTCAGCGGAGGCCCTAGGGAGAAAAGGTCTAGAAAGCAGAGTACAAATACATTAGGAACAACAGAAACATTTAGAGATAAGTATAATATGCAGTTTTCAGTAGGGTTACAAACTTAGATAAAACATAGTAGACAACATCAAAATCATGCAACTTCAGTTTCAGACAATAATACACAGTTATTGTCTAAGACCCATCAAAAATTCATACACTTATTAGAGTATATGATTGAAATGCTTAGGGAGAGTTTGCAGGACCAGCAGGTGGTGATTAGTCAGCGTTTAAGCAGGGACATTTCCAATGCTGTTGGAAGTGTAGTTTGAGGCTTCTTTTGAACTGGGTTAAGGAGGATTGGTGAGTACGTTCGGCAGGTAGTATATTCCAAGTTTTGCCTACTGAGTTGGTGAATAGAGAGTCCCCAGCCACATTTATGCTCTTAGTTGTTTCTACCAGCAGTTTGTCAGCAGAGTGTAGTGACCTCAGGTTGCTGTATGGTTTGATAATCTTATTTAGTGCTGGTGTTTTTACGGGTTGATATAGTATTTTGTGGGTTATTACTAGTTGGTTGTATCGGAGAAGACTGGGCCACTCCAGCCATCCTAATTGAGTTAGGTTGATACAATGGTGGGTCCTAGATGTAGCACCTGTAGCAAATCTAGTAATATGGTTGTTACAACTAGCAAGTTTGGTAAGAGTGACTTGGTTCAGGTTAGTGAAGAGGCATAGAGGAGGGTAGATAGGTGGGACCGAGCAATAGTGGTTCTTGCAAAAGGAGTGATGAAAGGCTTGATCCTGTATAGGGAGCCCAGTTTTCTGTTGACAGATTTGATGGCTTGATTGACATGGATACCATATTTTAGGACGTTATTGTCTGTGACCCACAGGAGTTTTGTGTGAGTATCTGGGGATATGATTGTTTGTTGGAACTTGTAGTAAAGAATGGTGAGGTGGATTTGCAGGTGGGGAAAAGATGAGCAGTTTAGTTTTGTTGGGGTTTAACAGAAGCTGACTATTTGTGAACCATTTTTCTACATCATTGAAAGTATTCTGGGTTAGGGTCATTAACTCAGTTGAGGAGGAGGCAGTACATATTAAAGTAGAGTCGTTCGGATATTGGATGCAGGTGCCCTTGGGAGTGATGGTGGGTAGGTCATTTATAAAGACTGAGAAGAGTAGTGGTCCTAGTATGGAGCCTTGGGGGACTCCTAGAGTAATGGGTAGATGTCTGGATAGGGTATTCTGCCATAAAACGGGTTATTGTCTATCAGACAGTTGAGATTGGAACCATTTAATGGAGCTACTATTCAGTGACAGTTCCTTCAAGGTGCGGAGAAGCAGTTGGTGAGTGACCATATCAAAGGCCTTAGAGAGATCTAGGAAGAGAGCAGAGGTAAGTTTGTTATTATTCCGGGTGATGTTGATAGAGTTAGAGAAGGATAAGAGGGCTGATGTGGTGCTGTGGATGTTGATAGAGAAGGATAGGAGGGCTGATGTGGTGCTGTGGATGCTGATAGAGTTAGAGAAGGATAGGAGGGCTGATGTGGTGCTGTGGATGCTGATAGAGTTAGAGAAGGATAGGTGGGCTGATGTGGTGCTGTAGATGCCGATAGAGTTAGAGAAGGATAGGAGGGCTGATGTGGTGCTGTGGATGCTGATGGAGTTAGAAAAGGATAGGAGGGCTGATGTGGTGCTGTGGATGCTGATAGAGTTAGAGAAGGATAGGAGGGCTGATGTGGTGCTGTGGATGTTGATAGAGTTAGAGAAGGATAGGTGGGCTGATGTGGTGCTGTAGATGCTGATAGAGTTAGAGAAGGATAGGAGGGCTGATGTGGTGCTGTGGATGCTGATAGAGTTAGAGAAGTATAGGAGGGCTGATCTGGTGTTGTGGTGGATGCTGATAGCGTTAGAGAAGGATAGGAAGGCTGATGTGGTGCTGTGGATGTTGATAGAGTTAGAGAAGGATAGGAGGGCTGATGTGGTGCTGTGAATGCTGATAGAGTTAGAGAAGGATAGGTGGGCTGATGTGGTGCTGTGGATGCTGATAGAGTTAGAGAAGGATAGGTGGGCTGATGTGGTGCTGTAGATGCTGATAGAGTTAGAGAAGGATAGGAGGGCTGATGTGGTGCTGTGGATGCTGATAGAGTTAGAGAAGGATAGGAGGGCTGATCTGGTGTTGTGGTGGTTGCTGATGGAGTTAGAGAAGGATAGGAAGGCTGATGTGGTGCTGTGGATGTTGATAGAGTTAGAGAAGGATAGGTGGGCTGATGTGGTGCTGTGGATGCTGATAGAGTTAGAGAAGGATAGGAGGGCTGATCTGGTGTTGTGATGGATGCTGATAGAGTTAGAGAAGGATAGGAAGGCTGATGTGGTGCTGTGGATGTTGATAGAGTTAGAGAAGGATAGGAGGGCTGATATGGTGCTGTGGGTGTTGATAGAGTTAGAGAAGGATAAGAGGGCTGATGTGGTGCTGTAGATGCTGATAGAGTTAGAGAAGGATAGGAGGGCTGATGTGGTGCTGTGGATGCTGATAGAGTTAGAGAAGGATAGGAAGGCTGATGTGGTGCTGTGGATGTTGATAGAGTTAGAGAAGGATAGGTGGGCTGATGTGGTGCTGTGGGTGTTGATAGAGTTAGAGAAGGATAAGAGGGTTGATGTGGTGCTGTGGATGCTGATAGAGTTAGAGAAGGATAGGTGGGCTGATGTGGTGCTGTGGATGCTGATAGAGTTAGAGAAGGATAGGAGGGCTGATGTGGTGCTGTGTGTGTTGATGGAGTTAAAGAAGGACAGGAGGGATGATGTGGTGCTGTGATGTGGCCTAAAAACATTTTGAGAGTTGGTCAGTAGTTTATTTTGGGTGAAATAGTAATTTAATTGGTTGTGGATGCACTTTTCCATAATTTTGGCCAATCGTGATAGTATGGCTATCGGTCGGAAGTTTGAGAGGTCTAAAGAATTCCCTTCTTTATGAAGGGGAATGACATGGGAAACCTTTCAGAGAGAGGGGATAGTGGCTTCAGTCAAGGTGCGGTTAAAATGATTGAGACATTGTATGCAATGGCATCTGCCCCTTTTTGTAAATATTCTGGTGGGATGAGATCAGCTGCCAGGGTAGTGGGCTTTAGTTTGTTAATTAGAGATCGGATGGTGTATGTACATACAGGTTGGAAGGTAAAAGGGAGTGGGGTAGTGGTTATGGAGTAATTTTGAAAGCAGCTTGTGGGGGAAGTTGGCTAGCTAGTGACTGGATGGTTTTGGTAAAAAAATTGTTAATGATGTTAGCAGTTTCCTCTGGAGTTTTAAGGTCGTAAGTTGAGGGGGTGGGGTGGAGGTTTGGCCAGGATGGGGAAGTTTTTTATGCCTGCCCAAATTTTTTTAGGTTTGTTCTGGTGTTTTTGCTGAAGATGTTGACAGAAGTTTTTTTTTGTCTAACAGTGTGGCTTTATTGGTATCATTCCTTAGTTGTCGGAATTTAATATGGTCTAGTGGGTCTTTGGAGGTGCGGCATTTGTCCCATGCTTTATTTCTTGCTATGATTTTGGTTTTGCTTACTTTAGAGAGCCAGGGGGTGGTCTTAGTTTTGGCTCTGAGGGTGCAGATAGGAGCATGGGAATCTAGAATAGAGAGGAATTTAGAATTAAAGTAGGCTACAGCATCATCAGTGGAAGTTCTTTAAGTATGGCCCAATTGTATACCCTGAGTTAATTCTGAAAGTCAGTGGAATTAAAGTTGTTGTTTGTGATACATTTATATAGAACTTGGTGCTGGTTATTTACTTTATGCTTAATGATGTAAGTGAGCAGGTGGTCACTTATATCATCTGAGAGGGTACCCATGTTATACAGGTTTGGGTGATTGTTGATAAGAATCCAGTCCAGGATACTGCCTTTGTAGTTGAATTTATTTATTCTGGTGGGTGAGGATATAAGTTGGGTATAACCATGGAGGTTTATATGGGTGATGGGAGATTCAGTGGAACAATTGTTCCAGTCAATATTAATGTCTCCTAATACCATAGTTTCATGAGGGTATGTGCTGGAAAGCTATTGGATGAAGTATTTTAGGGTATTTTCATCTTTGCCTGGGGGATAGAAATGCAGGCAATGAATACAGATTTATTTTTGTTAAGCTGTAGTGTGCTAACTAGGGCTTCTGCATTATTGAACAAGGGGAGGTGTTGTGGGGCTAGTGTGACATCTATTGTGTCTTTAAACAGAACTGCTACTCCTCCACCTTTCCTGGTGTTACAGTTTAGTCTAAGTATGTTGTATCCTGGCCACGTTTGCTGGTGTTACAGTTTAGTCTAAGTATGTTGTATAATGGCCACGTTTGCTGGTGTTACAGTTTAGTCTAAGTATATTGTATCCTGGCTACCTTTCCTGGTGTTACAGTTTGGTCTAAGTATGTTGTATCCTGGCCACGTTTGCTGGTGTTACAGTTTGGTCTAAGTATGTTGTATCCTGGCCACATTTGCTGGTGTTACAGTTTAGTCTAAGTATGTTGTAGCCTGGCCACGTTTGCTGGTGTTACAGTTTGGTCTAAGTTTGTTGTATCCTGGCCACATTTGCTGGTGTTACAGTTTGATCTAAGTATGTTGTATCCTGGCCACGTTTGCTGGTGTTACAGTTTGGTTTAAGTATGTTGTATCCTGGCCACGTTTGCTGGTGTTACAGTTTAGTCTAAGTATGTTGTATCCTGGCCACATTTGCTGGTGTTACAGCTTGGTCTAAGTATGTTGTATCCTGGCCACGTTTGCTGGTGTTACAGTTTGGTCTAAGTATGTTGTATCCTGGCCACATTTGCTGGTGTTACAGTTTGGTCTAAGTATGTTGTATCCTGGCCACATTTTCTGGTGTTACAGTTTGGTCTAAGTATGTTGTATCCTGGCCACGTTTGCTGGTGTTACAGTTTAGTCTAAGTATGTTGCATCCTGGCCACATTTGCTGGTGTTACAGTTTAGTCTAAGTATGTTGTATCCTGGCCACGTTTCCTGGTGTTACAGTTTAGTCTAAGTATGTTGTATCCTGGCCACGTTTGCTGGTGTTACAGTTTGGTCTAAGTATTTTGTAACCTGGCTACCTTTCCTGGTGTTACAGTTTGGTCTAAGTATGTTGTATCCTGGCCACATTTGCTGGTGTTACAGTTTAGCCTAAGTATGTTGTATCCTGGCCATGTTTGCTGGTGTTACAGTTTGGTCTAAGTATGTTGTATCATGGCCATGTTTGCTGGTGTTACAGTTTGGACTAAGTATGTTGTATCCTGGCCACGTTTGCTGGTGTTACAGTTTGGTCTAAGTATGTAGTATCCTGGCCAAGTTTGCTGGTGTTACAGTTTGGTCTAAGTATGTTGTATCCTGGCCACGTTTGCTGGTGTTACAGTTTGGTCTAAGTATATTTTATCCTGGTGGGATAACCTCATCATTTGATTCCTCATCAGGAATCAATGAACTTCTGCTGCTTCTCTCATCAGAAGATAGGAGCAGAAGTAATCCGATGATGAATCCTGAGAGGCAGTATTAACTCAGGTGTTGCTGCATTCAGCATAATTGTTATTGTCTTTTCTTGGTAGATACCCTGGATTAAACCTACAGCAGCTGGACACAATAAAAAGACAAGCTGCACAAAGGGCCTAAAGAGGTTCTCATCAAAACATTAACCGGGTCTATGTTTGGCTACCGAAAACATTAAAATGCAAATGGCTAAATCATGAACAGTAAAGTGCAACATATTTATTGTTTTCAGTAGCCGAACATGGACCCACATCAAGCAGACCCTTCACTGATGTCCCATACGCAATACTTAATCACGAACATGGACCCACATCAAGCAGACCATTCACTGATGTCCCATACACAATACTTGATCACAAACATCGACCCACATCAAGCAGACCCATCACTGATGTCCTATACACCATACTTAATCACGAACATGGACCCACATCAAGCAGACCCTTCACTGATGTCCCATACACAATACTTAATCACGAATATGGACCCACATGAATCAGACCCTTCACTGATGTCCCATACACAATACTTAATCACGAACATGGACCCACATCAAGCAGACCCTTCACTGATGTCCCATACACAATACTTAATCACGAACATGGACCCACATCAAGCAGACCCTTCACTGATGTCCTATACACAATACTTAATCACGAACATAGACCAACATCAAGCAGACCCTTCACTGATGTCCCATACACAATACTTAATCACGAACATAGACCAACATCAAGCAGATCCTTCACTGATGTCCCATATACAATACTTAATCACGAACATGGACCCACATCAAGCAGACCCTTCACTGATGTCCCATACACAATACTTAATCACAAACATGGACCCACATCAAGGAGACCCTTCACTGATGTCCCATACACAATACTTAATCACAAACATGGACCCACATCAAGGAGACCCTTCACTGATGTCCCATGCACAATACTTAATCACAAACATGGACCCACATCAAGCAGACCCTTCACTGATGTCCTATACACAATACTTAATCATGAACATGGACCAACATCAAGCAGACCCTTCACTGATGTCCCATACACAATACTTAATCATGAACATGGACCCACATCAAGCAGACCCTTCACTGATGTCCTATATACAATTCTTAATCACGAACGTGGACCCACATCAAGCAGACCCATCACTGATGTCCCATACGCAATACTTAATCACAAACATGGACCCACATCAAGGAGACCCTTCACTGATGTCCCATACACAATACTTAATCACAAACATGGACCCACATCAAGCAGACCCTTCACTGATGTCCTATACACAATACTTAATCATGAACATGGACCAACATCAAGCAGACCCTTCACTGATGTCCTATATACAATACTTAATCACAAACGTGGACCCACATCAAGCAGACCCATCACTGATGTCCTATACACAATACTTAATCATGAACATGGACCCACATCAAGCAGACCCTTCACTGATGTCCTATATACAATACTTAATCACGAACGTGGACCCACATCAAGCAGACCCATCACTGATGTCCTATACACAATACTTAATCATGAACATGGACCCACATCAAGCAGACCCTTCACTGATGTCCTATATACAATACTTAATCACGAACGTGGACCCACATCAAGCAGACCCATCACTGATGTCCCATACGCAATACTTAATCAGAGATCAACAGGAATCCTTGCTGATCTGCTCCAATTCTCAACAGGAACAAGGCAGTAGCATCAATCCCAAGCTAGCACCTAAGAAGCAATTTCCAGACTTTTCAGTGATTAGTGATCTCTTAAGAAGGCTAGGAATTATGTCTCTGCTCCTTCTCTCACAGGGAGAAAAACTAAAGCACTGTTCCCAAGCTGATTCCTAAGAAGCAGTTCCAAAGCTATCCAGTGATTGGTATTCTTGTCCCAGATGTTACAGATTTTAAAAGTAGGAAGGAAAAATTGATTAATACTGTGAATATTACAGTGTGCACTAAGTGAGTGGGATGATGTGAGACAGATGCTAACTTAAGCTTTAACAGTTTAAGGGGAAGGCCTTCCCAGTTTGATCCTTTAGTGTTCAGTAGAATGAGCAGATGAGATGAGACTGGGAGAAGCTTTCAGTAGATTGGAATATCTAGTGTAGTAAGAAACTAGGAGAAGTCTCACAGTACTTGTAGGTAAGTAGGAATGCTGCATAAGAACCCCTATTTCCATTTGTTTCACCAAGATATGCAAAACCATGCTGAAAGTTTATAACATAAACTACATTAGCTGTTTGAAAGAATAGTTATCATAACAAAAAACGTCTGCCATTATAATGGTCACAAAGGAGGCTTCTTCCTCTCTCCACCTACATAAATGATGATCCTATCAACATTAACAGGTGAGTGAGTAAAATGGCAGCATCTATCAGCTTATTGTCTAGAGCTGTTCCTTCCATAAAGAATGAAATGAAATAAAGAAACGGAGGTATTAATAAGATCACTGTCAATGATCCTGGCCAGTAGTGTTTTACAATGTTTTTGGCAGGTACCTCGTGATCATCCTGTCTTCCTCCTCCTGATCCTTGTTCTATCAGGTCTCATAACACAACTTCACATGAATTTACTAACGTTTGTAGTCTAAAGGTTCAAAGACAGGCCTTCAAGAGGGATGCGGTCATTCTTGTGGTTCCAGGATATTTCCAAGGCCTAAGTACCCCCTGTGTTTACTTACATCCTTTTCAGGAAGGTGGTCAAAGGGGAGTAGTAATGGACATGTTTTTTGTTCTGGGTAATACTTGCTTCACCCTCCTACTCCCAGCCCTAGGCTCATGTCTCTGAGATCCCCCCCTCCAGCAAAGCTCAATAGCAGGCACACCCATCCCACAATCCCTCCCTGAAGAAAAGGCACACCTTTCCTCCCTGTCTGTGCTGTCATGCTCCTGAACCAATAATCAAACTTTGGCCACCTGGGCTGTACTCCAGACTTTATCCTTCTGCATCTTCAGTGCAAGACCATTGTTTTATTATGTTTAATTCCAAAAACATGATATAGTAAGCAACCAGGAAGAGTTTATCTATACATTCAGACTTTCTATATCTTATAACATTTGTATTATTAAAAAAGAGCTCATGTTTTGATTAATGCAGGTTTTCCAACAAATATCTAATATATTATGGGCCTTGCAGTAAAAAATAATAATTAAGCTGCTAGCAGCCTCAGGAAAATATTGCCATAGTTTAGAAGAATATGTCAGGCTTAATAATATTCACCAAATGGACAAGATGTTATATGTGAGGGAGGATTGCTGGACTCAGAGGTAGCTTTTGGCACTAATGTCTTTTGGTGTATAATTTACTTGGTACCACATATGATGGTTCACTGTGAGAGTTGTTGATAAATGATTAATACATCAATGCTATAAATTGTAACTAAATGCTAAAGAAAACCTACTAGAATACAGGCACAAAATGCCTGAATTTCTTTGAACATGACATTTAGAAATTAGCAGTAATGTGTTAGTGGAGAAATATTCGCTGCTACATATATCCCCAAGTTCATATAAACTTAGGACCAGACTAGCATAAGCAGTGGCAAAACTTGTCCCCATAGCAGTTTCTTTCTCATGTAAGTAAATCTGACTACAAAGTAAGGTTAAGGGTTGGCATAATGCCAAAGGTGTTTATCTCAAAGACACAAAGTAGAAGGTTTCATTCTCACCTTTGAAATTTGGCTAGGCTTTCATGTCCCCCAAGGGTAGATATACTAGTCAATGACCCTAGACATTAAGAGCTTATTATTGAAACAGAATAAGACATACAATAAGCAGTAACCTTGGAAATGAAGTAGTAATCTAAAACTTCAAGGTCATATCTATGCTTAATGTTGATAGCTTAATTGTATAATAGTTACAGGGGCTTGTACCCAAAGGAAATGTTCCTCCCAAACTAATATTTCTAATCTGCACAATAATTCAGTGAAAACTTAAGAGTATAACTACCATATACTTCACAAAAACCTTAATGATGATTCCCAGCCTCTCTAAATGACTATTACATCCATTAATACTAAGGTTGTCTGGAGAATTCTGAACATTATTATGACATTTAGACAGCCACACAAAGTGGGAATGAGACATTCTTCTTTAATAAGTCCTTAATACACATCACAGGTGAAAAAATATATATATAATCCTATGTCTAGCAAACCTTTAAATTTACTTTTAATTCTTAAGTATTTATAGTTACCTCAAGTCTAAGAAACAATTGGGGGAATAATTAATACATTCTTTCTAAGTTGTCATTGGTTATTGATTATTATTGTTGTTATTTTATATTTTATATCTTCTTTATTTATTTATACCCCCCCTGAAGGCACTATGATCAAGATACCACGATTTTAAGCTTTTAAGTGAAGTGTACGCTTTTGGTATTTTGTTATAACATTGTTTTTCATACAACATTGTTATTTTATAAACATGCCTCATGCACTCTGTGTGATAGACTTTATGTTTCAAATTTGTCCTAAACGTCAACAATCTGGAATGTCTGAGCACAGCAGAAATATGAAAAACAATAGGCAAAAAGAACTTTTTTTGGTACTTAATGTATTATTGCAACCAGATTCCACAGTCACCAATTGTAGCACATAAAATCACTTTATGTATGTGTCTTAACTGTAATCCGTCTCAGCATGTGTTCTGTAAATGTTTTTGGCCAAACTTATTTCATTTCGGGATTACCAGACCCTCACAGACTGTTTCTGTGGTGGGACACTGTCAGGACACATTTCTCACCTTTCTTTGTTAAGTAAGTCCCCTGGAATGTAAAAATGTCAGGTCAAAATTGAGTAAAATCAGACAGATTTGGAAAAGACTGCCGTCATACATGTAGTTAGTACAAGTAAAGTTTGTCATGGCTCAAATGTTATGAAGGATAGCACATTTTAAAAGGAGACATTTCTTATTTTCATTATGAGTGATGTGCTCCATTGGTTGACCAAAACATGCATGTTTTACGTTTGACACCATGACAATATCATAGGGAAGGCAGACTTAGGCCACATAAAATCCTGCCTTTGCATTTCAGATCGCTTGTTACCCATATCTCTGAAATGGCTGTTGTCCGCCATGTGAGTTTCAGTTATTATAAACCTTTCTGTCTGTATGAGCATGCAGTTATTTCTTTGGCTAAAGCAAAGTCCTTCCTGCTTCAACAAAAGACATTCTTTTACACTTCGCTGGGATGACAGTCATGCCTGCTTCCTTGTTTTAAATGCATTACACACTTGAACACATTGTCTTACTTTCTTACATTTTCTTCTCATTTTGAACACTGGGATTTTCAGGAGGAATACAGGAAAGTGGGGTGCTTGGTGATGACATCACGAATTACGGCTGCTCAGAAATCTGGTTGCAATAATACATAAGTACCCTTTTTTCAATGTTTTATGTTTTATATGTCCTTAGCAGACTTGTTCAATTACACTCTGAGGGCATCCCATGCCCCGGTCTTAGCCAGTTAATGTTCTCCTTCTGAACCCACTAATCCCCCTCGGTGCTACCTGTCCCACAACCATACACTATAGGACAACTTCATGGTGTGCCCCCCTGTACAGGATCTTCCCCTACAGGGAAATGGGGCCTTAAAAGCCATTGGCATACATCATGTCTCAGGGTGATAAAAAAATGTCCTGCATATCAATGTACACACTTTTCTCAAGCTATAAAGTTGTTAATAGCATTACCATCACACATTTTATATTCTACATATATTGTGATTAGTAATGCAGCCAATACCATTATCATGTGTTGGTACTGCAGTTAGTAACATAAGGACTATATATGTCACATTGTGTATACATTGTGGTTGATAACACACACAATAAACATGTAGTGTAGATATAATATAGTTAATAATACACAACCTGTACACATTGCATTGTACACATATTGTAATATTCTGCAAATATTGTAATTAATGTGACACACTCAATGTACTTCTTCTATTGGTCATATAAAGTGGTTAATAAAATTGCTTTGCACATATTCTGATTTATAACCAAATGAATATTCCATTCCACATGTAATGGTCAACTTGCAGGTGAATCTTTATCAAACTATTTGCTTCTTCACATTTTTAATGCCATATGAAAGACAAATAGTGCAATAGTTTCATTGATGGTATCTGAGTGAAATCCATGTTGAACTTAGTAAAATTAGATCAGCGTGCGATATGCAGGATTTGTGCCCTAACATGCACCAAAGCAAACATCAAACAAGGACTCAATGCATGTTCATCATGCATGTAATATAGATTAGTGGTTTCATATCCTATTACTAATATATATATATATATATATATATATATATATATATATATATATATATATATAAAATCCAAAACGTACCCAGCAAACCAACAGAGTAAATCCAAAAACACAGATTCATTTTCTGCCCTTTAAACAAACCACTCTTAACCATGGCTTCAAAAAATAACTCCAGGCCCTCTTCCTGCGGAATGACCGAGAACAGATTGACCACATCTATGGTCAAAGTAAGTCAAGAAGAGGACTTTAAAGATGAAATGTTTAAACTGATCGGAATGTTTCTTGACCGCGGATATCCTTTAAAACTGTTATTAAGTGTTAAAAGAGATATAAATAGAGAGAGAAAAGGTAGATATGCCCCGATTTTAATGGGTGGACTAAATTTAAGAGAAGTTAAGGAAAATAAGAAGGAAGAACAGAAGGACGGCCTTCGTTTAGTGGTAAAATATAATGAGATGACATCTGTCCTTATTGAAACAGTTAAGGAAGTATGGAATTTTTCTTTAAGTGATGAGGTAAAAAAGATTTTGGGCAATAATCCCAATATAGTGTTTAGTAGAGGGGAGAACATGAAAGATATTTTAGAAAAGAACAAATTTAAAAATTACAGGTCAAACATGAGGAAATGTGGTTTCTGCAGATGGTGTAGGTTTGTGAACGAAGGTTCATATGTGTGTGTTGAAGGGTATAAATATACCATCAAATGTCCGGGACAGTGCAATTGTTGTACAAAAAATCTTGTATATCTCGCCTCCTGTTCTTCATGTAATGCCTACTATGTAGGCAAAACCATCAGGAGGCTTGAGATCGGATTTCTGAACATCTAAGGTCCATTAAAAGAAGGATTTGCACAATGCACTGTATTTGCACACAACAAAATGTAAGGTTTTAAAAGTTTTGTTTTTGTTATAGGTCGTGTAATTGATTCAGGAGAAGGTGGGGATGTGGTCAACAAGGTTGGTGCTTTAGAAACGGAGTGGCAAATAAGATTAGATGCCTGTAGACCCCAGGGTTAAATGACCACATCTCCATCAAGCCTATTTTAAAACTAAGATCCCAGCAGATATAATTCAATTCAATTTAAAGGGTTATTATACAATATTTTTAAAGTTTTAAAGTGTTTGAGTGATTAATGTTATAAATTTTGGAAATTTTGAATTTATTTATTATAATAAAGTGAATGTAATTAATGAGTTATAGTTTTATATATATATTAGAATAAAATTTAAGTATCGAGGAGTTTTTAATCAAAGAAATAGTTGTATAAAATGTTTTTTATTTAATTATTGATTGTCTTATAAATAATGTATTTTTGAGTGGGAGGGGTTTGCTTCAACCAATTGTAATGTGAAGTAGGGTATTTAAAATGTTGAGAGATGCCTGTTTGTGTTACGACTCTGAAGATGCCTTATTGTTTGGCGAAAGCATTCTATAGTGCTTAGTCAGTCTGTACTTTATTTGCAACCTTTTGCCTGTTCTAATAAATCCTGTTGTGTGTCACCTTCGTGGTTTGGCTGCTGGACTTTGTGGTATCAAAAGTTTTTTATTCGATTCTGCCCTGGTGGGTGTTACCACTTTTTTCTTTTAGCTCTATAGCATTCTTTCCTGTACACGGTGGTGTTAAGAATACCCAATTCCTTGTATACCTTAACATCTAAGAAGTTTATACTGACCCTTGAATGATCCATTGTGAATCTCAAAAACCCTTCCATATTGTTGATCCGGGATACAAACAACTCCAAATCCATGCTAGTACCCCGCCATAGGAGAAAGAGGTCGTCGACAAAACGTCTATAAAAGACGATGCTGGAACATGTCAACATGACCTCCTTCTCCCATGCGACCAGCACCAAGTTGGCGTATGAATTTGCACAACTCGTGCCCATGGCTACACCTGTTCGTTGTCTAAATAACTTATCAATAAAGACAAAGCAGTTGTTTTCAAGGACATTCTCAAGAAGAAGGGTCAGAAAATCAGTTTGGACATCATCATAGAATTCACACATCAATGTTTTTACCAAACTAATACCCACATCATTGGGTATACAGGTAAACAAGGATCTAACATCCATATATATATGTAATATAGATTAGTGGTTTCATATCCTACGCAGTGTATTACTGATACACATATATATATATATATATATATATATATATATTTATATATATATATATATATATATATATATATATATATATATATAGATGTGTGTGTGTGTCTGTGTGTGTGTGTGTGTGTGTGTGTGTGTGTGTGTGTGTGTGTGTGTGTGTGTGTGTAATATAGATTAGTGGTTTCATACCCTATGCAGTGCATTACTAATATATATATATATATATATATATATATATATATATATATATATATATATATATATATATATGTAATATAGATTAGTGGTTTCATAACCCAGCCACTGGGGATGCACAAGCCAGTGCATTTATTTGTGCCGGTCCCAAGCCCGGATAAATGGGGAGGGTTGCGTCAGGAAGGGCATCTGGCATAAAAATTCTGCCACAACATTTATGGCGCAAAAATTTCATATTTCCATACTGGATCGGTCGAGGCCCAGGTTAACAACGACCGCCACCAGTACTGTTAGCCAAAAGGGTGCTGGTGGAAATTGGGCTACAGTTGGCCGAAGGAGAAGAGGAGGGCGAAGGCATGCCCAAAGGCAGGAAGAGAGGAGGAAGGTTAGGAGTGTAGCAATGAGGGTAGGAACTTTGAATGTTGGCAGTATGACTGGTATAGGAAGAGAGCTAGCTGATATGATGGC